>NW_010192038.1:0-19481 GCF_000695765.1 Mesitornis unicolor
CATTCTGTGATTCTGTGATTCTGTGAAAAATGACAGATTTTCCCACTGTAGTTCAGGGATTTATAATACTGAGTTTTTGTTTAGTAAGGTATAATGCTTGTACTGTGCTATTTGCAATACTTCAAATAACTAGAATGACCTGCATGGAGCAGGTAGATATACCATGGGAGACCTGCACAGTTCTGGAGCAGCAGCTGTTGACCAGACATGATACCTGACAGCATCTCATATAGCACTAGTGACCCATGTTCAGACAATCCAAACATATCCCTAATCAATACAGTTAGTGGTGTTTACAGAGTGGTTCTGCTGATGAAATGTAGTTTTTTGCTTTAAAGTGGGGTGAGTTGCTTTCTTGACTCTGGTGAGAGTGTCACCAGATCTTCAGGGTGCAATTTTGTTCCCTAACAATATGATACTTTAGGCAGGCTACCAGGTATGGCGCAGGGCCTATAAAGTATTTCTGTGTATCTAGAGCAGCAGCTGGAAGATAGTCTTCATATCTAACTTTGAGTGTTTCAGTCAGGGACTGACTTCCATAAAAATATTTTAAAATTGCACTTTAACCATTATATTTGTATGCAAAGTTTAGTTTCAAAGAAATAATTTATATGACGGCTTGTGTTTCCAATGCAGATTCATTGGTTAACTATTGGTTCATAAGGTTAACTAAATGGATTAAATTGAGGAGCATTTTGGATTAACCCCTTGTTCTGGCTTTTAGCTGGGATAGAAATATTATTCCATAGTAGCCTGCGATAGAGCTAATTTTCTTTATAGCAGCTGGTATGAAATTATGTTTTGGATTTGCACTGAAAATACTATGATAGCACACCAATGTTTTAGTTGTTGCTTCAGGCACTTGAAATGTCTGTAGGGTAGGACTTCAGTTCAGACATGTAGGCATTTATGGAACAGGACCTATTAAAGAAGGTTTCTCATGCCTTTTGACATCCTCCCAGTAGTCTGTGACCTATATTGATGAGATCTACACAGCTCTCATGCAAGGATTGCTTGAGATACCTAAACATCGATGCCTTGCATCGTTGGAGGCACTCTGGATACCCTGCATCCACGTGCCATGCCAGAAGGGTGCAGTTCTCCTCTAGCACCACTGTCAACTCTGAAATCTGGTCTGTCTAAGGCATCCTAGGCTTTCAAAATCACACTGAGCATTTGTGTGTGAGGATTTGAACTTCATCCTAGATGTCTACAGCTAAGGCACCCTTGGTTGTCCATATATCTAGCTGAGAGAGAGAAATAACACTTCTGGACATGGTCAATCTTCTAATTAAAGGAAAAGGAAATCTAAACAAATAGTGCATAAATAAATGAAATTATCTAAAAGCTTTTCAGAAAGAGCTTAGTTCTTTAGAAAATCAAATCCTAGCCCAGTGTGCAGCCAAGATTGACTACATGATCCATGCTATTTGCAAGATAAACCTGTAAGTGTTAACTTTAGAGTCTGTGAGGCTCTCAAAACTCTTCCATTCCTTCTTGATTTTATTTTCCATAGATCACAATGTGGGCTGCAGTATAATAAAGTGACACAGGTGGCTGAAACCATTCCAGAAGCAATTAAATATTAATGAATAACCAGAGATTAGAGAAAGGCAAGCAAAAATGCTCAATCCATGGTTGCAAAGAAGAGTTCATATTAGTGAGCACTTCGTTATAAGTTTCTCAAGTTGGTCCCTCAATAATCAAACTTTTCGATGTACACTTGTCAGAGAGAAATACAAACAGTCTGACCTTGCCTTTCCATCAGTTTCCATCTTTGCTTGCTCCTGCGGCAGATCTCCCTCACATACAAAACATGTTACTTGTTTGACAATTTTGCAAATTAGGTCTCCTTGTGGTATTTATTGATCCATAATGAATAGTTAAACAGAATGAAGCGCAAACTAAAAAGTAAGAATTCTTTAGGAGCAAGAAAAAAAAATAAAGAAGGAAAGACAAAGTTCACCAAAAAGATAGAAGAAAGAGAGCTAGAACACCTCATTTACTTGGAAATAGATTGTTTCTATTTACAGAAACAAAGTAAAAACCAAGTGGAAAAAGTGTATTTAGTGCAGCCTTACCTGAGAAGAAAATCTTGACCATACACCTAACTTTTATTCAAGGTCTAATTTTATCTGAATATTTTGTAAATGTAGTTAATTTCCCTTTTTGTCTGAAACAAAAAGTTTCTGTAGTGTTCAGATTTCTGTCACATCATATGAATTTTAAAATTACAAACCCATTTTTTTCCAGAGAAAAAAATTGAATTTGATTCCCTTGATGCATTAGCCAGTAATTTTAATATTTTCTTTTTTTTTTTTTCAATAATTTAGTGAAATCACAGATAAATAGAGGAATAATTGTCCAATATTTAGGTCACAGATTGAGAACTGAGAAATTTGAGTTCAGCTTTTCGCTTTATTCTGACTTCATGTCATAGAATCATAGAATCAT
This sequence comes from Mesitornis unicolor, assembly GCF_000695765.1. NCBI lineage: Eukaryota > Metazoa > Chordata > Aves > Mesitornithiformes > Mesitornithidae > Mesitornis > Mesitornis unicolor. Next base: position 2,455 of record NW_010192038.1, read on the forward strand.
AGAATAACATGTTGGAAGGGACCATCCAACCTTTCAAGGTAGAAGTATAGTTTAAATGAGATGAGTCAGCACCCTTTCAAGCTGACTCTTAAAACTGACCAGTGTAGGGCAATTTACCACTTCCCCTGGGAGATTGTTCCAATGTCTGATTGTTCTCATGGTAAAATTTTTCTTCTGGCATTCAGTCAGAATCTCCCCAGAAGCAACCTGTGTCCATTACCCCTCGTCTTTTCCATGTGACTCCTTGTGAAAAGGGAGTCTCCATCTTCTTGGTAGCCACCCTTTATGTGCTGGTACATAGTGATAAGCTGCCCCCTAAGCTTTCTCTTCCCAAGAAGATTTCAATCTCTTTCTTAAAAATACTAATTTTTTAAATGTTCACGTCTTTTTTAAACATTACCAAAGTGAGTTAGAGTGTTCAAAGACACCAGTAGTACCTTCCCTGCCCACCTCTGCTGAGGGTTGGTAAAGCTCTTGGAAACATAGTTGAGGTGGAAGATCTAAATTAGGATGTCTAAAGGAGTCTGAAACTACTTCTCACCACCTGAACTATGGCTTTGATTTCATAAACCTGGGAGACACTTGTCAAAATTCATCTAAGACAAAAAAAAGTTGAGGTCCCTGGGCAGAACATGCATATGTCTGTCTTGGTGGGCAACACAGCAGCTTAATAGTATCAGAGGCTGCTTAGGAAATCCCTGTTATGTCTTCTGTTTTGATTTTTTTTTTAATTTTGCTGCTATATTTAAAAAACACTCGAACAAATAAATAAAAAATCAGAATCTATTGACACCTCTTTATTTCAATATTTGTCTAAGATGTCCAAAACAATGATATTATGAAAATAATCCTATCTGCAATTGAGATCTGCATTTTCCACTATCTCCTAGGAGAGAGGTCTCTTTGAACAGACTCACTGAAAGATCAGGACCTTAAATTGAAAATTTCTTTGAATAAAGAGCATAAAATTGGGTCTTGATTATGTCAGAAAATACAAATTGCATTAATAATGCTCTCTGTGAATGCTACAAGCTGAAAAAATTATTCGGTGCTATTTGGTGACTCACTGCTATTCTGAACACAAAGCAGCAAAATCAATGACCTGCATAGTAAGTATTTCTGAGATGTGTCCTCAATACTTTGACTCAAGTGTTCTTTCTTTGACTTATGGGCTGTGTTCCTTCTACATTGGTTGAAAAGCTATATCCTAATGAAAAATACATCCCAAAGCTCACTCAAAATTAAGTAGAAAGCGGCCAAAAAGGTTGAAATAGTGGACCATGGTACTATAATACTTGCAATAATGGGTACAGGAGAATTTTGCCTTATTTTCTTATGCATAGAGCTCAGCAGTTCAGAGGCAATTGCTGCTTCCAAGCCTTGTTAGAGTGTTTACAGCAGACTCATGAGAGTACAGGATTGCCAGCATCAAATCACAAATAGAAACTCCACAACTTTTCCAGAACCTATTCCAGTGTTTCACGGTACTTGTGATTAAATTTCCCTAAGGTTGGTGTTTTAGGCTTTAATCTACCTTGTATTAAAATGTATTTTTTATAATTAGTTGGAACAGACCTCATGAAGTAAGGATGCTCAAGGGAAAAAAAAGTATATTTTTATTTGTATACAAATATTTTTAAATTGTCTGGATACTGCTGCAGGTTTTTTATTGGCAGAATACAATCTCTTAAGAAAAACATAAATTCAGTGGAGGAAATGCTAAATTCTGAAGAAAGTCATTAAGATGGTCAGACTAAGACCCACTTCATGGTGGCACTAAGCTCCACTTATACAATAGTTTTAGCCCCCAGAGAGAGGAGAAAATTGTCAGTAGCACTGCATTTAGAATGGAGAGCACAGCAATAGATAAATGTAATCAGAGAGAAGCTCTAAAGCAGGAGAAAAAGCATGGAAACAGCAAGTGAAGTGTTCTAAAATGCAATGTATTTTTCACACACCATGACTGCAGTATATGTTACCTGTGACTGAAAGGCCTATATTGGTGGAGTTGTACAAGTGAGTAGTGGAACAAAGACAGGAAAAAAAGGTTGGATGGAGCTATCAGTCTACAGAAGCCAACAAATAGTAAGAAGTTGCCAGAAAACTTAACTGGAGTGCATTCACACCATTATGTAAAAGGTATCCAGGCAGCAAGCTTGAGCACTGTCATGGTTTGTCCTCATGGTTAATTTTTTAGCCCACTCTCTAACTTTATTTTGAACCACTTAATGCTATGCACAGTATATGAAAAAGTTCACTCCAGAAACCATTCCTAAAAAGCAGCAAATCTGTCTGTGTCCATGCTACACACCCCTGAGGAACTACTTCATGAAGTGTTGCATCCTTAAATGCCTTCAGGTAGCCTCATGGCACATCCATTGCATACCCTCAGTTTCATGCAATAAAAATACCTCTCTCTCAATGATATGGCAATGAAGTAAACTCCTCAAGAAATGAGAAGAAATGACATTTGGGTAGAAGAAAAGTTGAAAAATATGAAGTTCTTAAAAATTGTTTAGACAGTGCCCAGGAAGAATGTACCAACAGTCTGGGATAGAGCAATGTCAGTGTAATTTTTAGTGAGGAATAAAATCTGAGCTGGAAAATGAAAGCCTTCCATGAGCTCTCAGGGCTATAAGTAGGAATTTTGGGGATGAGATGGGATTTGTTCTCAGCTACCAATGAGAACTAAAATATCTGCTATCCTGAATTTTGGCTGTCTTTAGAGTGGCAAGCATAACCATGCTATTCAGAGAAAATGTGAATATAACTCAGAAAAATTTCAAGGCTATGCCAGTGAGGCTGTGCAGTAAACACGCATATACCAAAAAAAGACCAGGTGGCCTGAAATAAACAGAAAAATATTTATTTCCTAGTATGAAATGCAGAGCAAAAAGCAGGAATGAGGAGAGGATGTTTATGGAAAAATAGAATAAGCCATATGGGACAAATAAACAAAAGTCTGAACAGAACTAGAAGTTACAATTCAGATCTTCATGAAGCATATTCAAAAGTATCAAAATTAAGTAATAACGAGAAGTTTTGGGGAACTTCTGGAGGAAAAAATGTAGAATTCAAAATGATGTTTTTCTGAGAGACAGTTTTTCCTTATGAGGCAGTATTGAAATCACTTCTTCAGAGAGTGAATCAGAAATGATGTTTCCTTATCTCATATTTGTGTTCTGAAAATTACTGCACCAATATTGTGAAGTTTTTTAAAGATCTGCTAGTTACTCTGAAAGTTATTTTGTAGATTTATTCACAGTGAGAACCTTAAATACAAGCAGAAAATACACACCGTTAATTTATTTTCTTGAAAAGTGTATTTTGGGTCTTCAGGTAGGGACCATATTACTAGCACACAAATGTAGGTATTTTTCCAAAAGTATGCATCCTGCACTTCTGAGAACAAGCCTGAAATTAGGGGATTGTGAAATTAAGTATTACTTGAATTTTATTTTTTTAGTGAATTTAATCTAATTCCTTTGTGTCATTGCTCTCTGGTTAGATCTTCAGTATATTTTTAAAGAAAAATGAATTGTATGTCAGTGATCCTTCTGGGTTCAGAGGTTTTTTTAATCTTCTATAAATATAAAACTTTCTGACAGTCTTTACTACCTCTAGGAAAACTGATTTCAGGTTGAATGTATTGAATCAAACCCCACATCTGCTTTGCTGGAGGGCTTAAGATAGTGTTTAACAGCATATAGGAGAGTTTAAGATAATTTAAGGAGAATTTAGGAGTTATTCTATTTTCTTCCTCAGTTTCTAGTCCAACCCTTTCATACATCATAAGTGTGCATCGCTCTTCATGCTGCTCCATCTATTTATCGCCTGCCTTTATGTGACACTTCTTCTTTTAACTGTTTGCCAAGTTCTGTTTTATCCTTGGCTATTAAAAACCTATTTCAAGGATAAGAGTAGGAAACAGCTGAATTCCAGTTCAAGCACCAACCTCTTAGGGCTTCACAATTTAAAAGATTTGGCTGTTTTATATGTAATATGCAATCTGTTAAGTGTTACCAGAGCACGTGCAACCAATTAGGATGTATTAAAAAAAAAAAAAAAAGGAAAGAAACAAAATAAAACCCACAGAAAAACCCCAAACTGAGGAAGATATAGTGCTGCTAGAATGGTAGTTTTTTGCTTCCTATAATTCAGCAGTTAGAAGCATTCCTCCGGGGTAGGGAATATGGGTCATTTCTAATGCAGGTGGGTCTAGGGCCACTGCTCATCTCAAAATCCACAGGGATATAGACCATTGCAGGCATTAGAAAAGTCAGCGCTCAGTCTGTCCCAATGATATTTCTTCAGTTTGTATGGAGTTATTTGAGATTCACGAGTTGAAAAAAACATTGCAGGAATGACCATGGGCCTCTAGCTTAATTATTAGGTTGGCTTGCTAGGAACTAGATGTCAAAGTCACTGTTTTTGCTGTCATGAATATTTCTTCATTTTATCCAGTAACTGTAAAACTAATAATATGTACATTTTTATAAAGGTATGAGAACTTTTCTCTTTCTCCCTTTCCTCCCCAGCTGTTAACAACAAACCACAGTCCTTTTTTTATCTGACCAAATGAGTCTGTAAATGAATGACCTACTGATGGGACTCACTGACTAACACTCTGTCAACAGAGGGGAGAGATTCCTATATTCAGCTCTTTCTTGTGTTACAGCATGGAATAAATCTGAGGCACATCAGTCACCTGAATCATTATATTTAATCATCTCAGTTGACAATGAAGTAAATTCCACTGAATCAATATAATTTGTATAAAACAACCTAGTGAAGAGAAATAATTTTAAGGTGTCTTGAGCTTCGCATGTGTTAGAAAAATGTGTAAAGAAAATATGATGTTTACCTCAACAAACTTATTAATTCCTGTTTACCAAAACTGACTGTGCTGGCCATTGTGAATCCCTTTCTTAAACTGCTCTGTTTCTAGAGATTTTGCATAAGAAACTAGACTGTGGTTTTCGTGATAGCAGCCAATGACCTAAAACTTAGGACTAAAGTGTCGCTGCCACACTCTTGTAAGTGCTGAAGACCTAGTTTCCAGTTACTTGTTCAATGTTAACTCAGTAATACGTAGCGACACAAGTGAAACCTTACTTTCGCAACTCCCATAATAGTGAAGCATGGGGGTTTTTTTTCTCTCGGTGGAGTTCTTCATTGTTACAATGTTTTTTAAATTGGCCGTTGTTCATAAACGTTTTGATCATTTTATTAGGGTCTATGATACAGGACAGAGATACTTAAGTTTTGCTCAGAATGTTGATTATAGCAGAAATGTACACATCTGTACATATATATATGTATATACATACACATACAAATACGTAACTATATACATGTTTTATATATGTTTTTACAACACAAGATTTGTTTAATATTTTCAGACATGTAGTACTTGCTGCAAGGTGCTGTTTCCCTGAAGAACAGTTTTGGCAACACTTTGACCAAATATTCTTGTCTTCTTTTGACAGCTTTTCCCATAGGGAAGATAGCCTGTTTGACTTACATTATCCTTGAACTCCTTGTTACTTACTTGACATTAATTTCTGTAACCAAGGCAATATCACAAGTGAATTTAAAAATCAGATCTCTGAGAATAGCTTTGTCTAGATTGATTCTCCCTTCAGACTGCATACTAAGCAGTCACACAGAGCTTCCAAACTTGCATTAGACAATAGACTTTCCTCTACTGATCCCAGATGAAGAAAGCAGAACCCTTATTTTCTTGGGAAAAACTTTAGCTTCCAGTAGTCCATTATAATCTGTATAAATTTCAAGTTTTATCCTTCAATTTGTCAGGATCTACTGAATATTTTAGTAAATTAAGTACTTTGAGCTTCTTCAGGACCATAAAGTTAAAAGCTTGTCATTAGCTGCACTGTTTTCTAGAATGCACTTAACTGTGTGTTCCAGAAAAAATGCAGAGTTCTTTGACATCTTACTGGTGCTCAGGTATACAGTTCCCATTTCTGCAATAGCTAGATGCATTATAATATTTACCTCTTCTCTTTTCATAGTACCTTCCATAGTACAAATAAGTAAGAAATATGATGACTTTACAGATGTAAAACTAAAAACCAGAGGGAATAATAGGCTCGCTGAAGGAATCTTATGACTTAAGTAATGAGTACCTCAAGGCAAATGCAATCTCATTTCAGTTTGGTTATTTAAAACTTCAGTATTGTGTCTAGGCAAGCTATCTAGTAGGCATGTCCAATGGAGATGGCAAGTCATCATTTCATCCTACTGTAGGTGCTGTATTTCCCTCAAGAGGCCTTTCTCTTTTCTTTCTCTTCCCCTACCCTAATTGTAGGGGACGTTTAGGCAATAGGGAGTTAGGCAATAGATGCCTTATTTTTAAATAGCTAAAGATAGGTGAGTGGAATACAACTGATAATAATTTTGTCATCTTTCTTCTACTTACAGGGGCATTCTCAGAGGAAAACTTTGTCATATTTGTCTTTATTTTATTAGGATTTGGGTGATAAGCAGAAGGTGAAGCTGACTCACTGCCACATTTTCATTGTAATTTTGTCACAGTGGAGCAAAACAAGGAGCAATTACAGAGGTTAATGTGACAATGAAACTGAACTAATTATTCTTATTAGGACTTGGAATTATGATTGTCGCTATCCTTCTGTAAAAAACATTTTTACTACTGTTGTCCCCTGAACCTTTATCCACTGAAGAGAAAATAAATGCATTTACAACCTCTAAGTTATATCTAAAAGAAAAAAAAAATCAATGTGATAAGTGAAATTTGTAGAAAAGACACAAAAAGGGATGGTTGGGAAGAAAGGGAAATCTAAAAGTTTATTAAAGCTCTTAAGCCTCCAATACAATCCCAATCTTTAAAGAATTTAATATTAACTGTGAAGGCTTTCTTCACTCATATATTTATTGGTTGTACTCACAAAGGGTAAAAAAAATGAGTTTGTCGTTTTAAAGGAACATTAAAAGATAGTTCTACACCATACATGCATTCAAGAACCATTGGGTTAAAGTGTTGCGGAAAACACTGAAACATTCTCGAATATGTTTTTATCCCTTCTTATGTCTCGTCTACTGTGATGTGCTTTGTATATAGTGTTTACATTATTCCTATTCTGTCTGACGTTAAGAATCTGCTTCTAAAATATGCTTTTGTGGTACTAATGTGATTTTGTCTAATAGAATTTGAGATAAAGGATATGTGTCCTAATAGACCAGTTCAATTACCTTCCTAGTGGCTTCTCAGATAACCCTTCAGCCTTCTCCAGACACTTCAGTTGATTACTTTGCTTTGCGTGGCTTTTAAAACTGGAGCTCTTCGTGGTATGCCACTATCTTTGAATATGACTTTAAAGCCCATATGCTTCATAACTTGTCCTGAAATACTTTAGAAGTTACCCATCATGCCTGTCACGGAGGGTGAAAAGTGTCCAAGGTTAAGGCAAGCATATTTATCTTTGGTATAAGGCTAGTTAAGGACCAGTACAGAATGAAACCTTTACTCAACTGCAATTGGTAAAATATGGCATTCTAGAAAGCACTTAATTTCCCATAAATATTAAGTGACACTAGCACATAACTGGCATTATACTGTAATGCTTGTTTCTATTATACAGCATGCTGTAGAGCTTCTGATCCATAACTCTGTATTTGTTCTTCACATGAGCTATTCACTGCACTCTTAAGAGGCAATGCAGGTATTTTGCAAATCAGGTGGTGGACATGCATCCAGCAAAGGGGCTGTGAAAAATAAAACTGTGAAATACGAACACGGTTATGGGCTAGTAGCTGAACAAACTTCTTAGTTGGTAAGAAGAATTTTTCAGTAAAATGCCTGATATAATTTGTGTAAAAATGTAACCAATCCAACCGCTGGGGACTGTTTTTCCTCCCACACATGAAGTAAGCATGCTTGCATAAGTGTAAAACTGGTTTGTAAGAAGAAAGAATTACCCCCTGTAACTCCTCAAGATTATGTTATATTCTCTAGGATTTTAAAGTATTCAGAACAGAAATGGATTGGATGAAAGCATTTTATCTATGAAAACAAAACAAAACAAAACAAAAAACAATCCACACAATTAATATTAAGAAGTTAGGAGTCATAAAACATTTAAGATTAAAAGCATCGTGTGTTTGATGCATGTCATCGATTCCTAGTTTGCAGCACCATCATTTATGCACATTTAGACAAATTGGGATGATACAATGAATCCAAAGCCACAGAGACGGATTGGCCACTTACACTGATTTATTATTAATCCACCAATCTTTTGCTAACTCTGAGTATACTCTGACAACAGAGAGGGCCTGCAAAAAGCAGCTTCACCACCACAGAGAATTTCACTGTTTAGAATAAATAGGAAAATATGTATCGTCTGGCTCGTGCCACTGAATTTGCTGGAATAGCTTTTCACCGTTGTTATTGCACAGCAACTTAGGTTGGTTCCTTCATTTGACTTTTATTTGCTGAATGACCTTCTTTTCTTTTGTCAATACTGCTACTGAGGTTTATTATCTGCTTGATAGTCCTTCACCATAATTTAACTCTCATTTTGTGCTAATTTTCCATAAATTACCTCTGAAAAAACAAGCCACTCAATAACAAAAAATGGATTCTGAGAGTGCACCTTTGACATGATTTGTAGTGATGTAGTCCTCATGTGGCTGTGAGGGAAATACTGACCATGTCAGCATTGTGTGAGGTACCAGTCCCAAAATTATCAGGTACATTCCAAGTCCCAAGAGGATACTTTGGTTTTTGCACTGAAGCATTATGTTGGAGAAAATGTGAAATATCAGGATTCTGTCTCTGTGGTTTGATGTCCTACATAATGCCATAGTTACATGACCCTTTTGCCATTTCCGAGCAGGGATGAGTGTCCTATAGAGGAAGCAGATTACTCAGTTTTAGAATAATTTGGCTTGACAGCTTTGTGTTTCCAAGTTGTTTGAATTGTTTTTCCAGGATAATTCCTTTTGTTTTGCCAGCTATCTGCTATAAACATTTATGTGCTTGTTTATGATAATTAATATCTCTCATTTCATTGCTCCATTAAAGGAAGGTACAGTAGAATTATTAAGGTTGTAAGATTTCAAGAATACAAGAAGGAGATGATGTCCTTATTTATCTAGATTTAGTGCACTTGCATATGTCTGCTGTTTAGTTATTTTCTGATGTAATAAGAATTTATTTTCTCAATTTTAAACATGTGAGTTACCCAAGGCACCTAGTTTAAATGAAATATCTGTCTCAAAGCTCACCTTCAGTTTTGTACTCTTCAGTGGAGCTTGCAATTACTAGAACATGTTTATTTGTTAAATTGCCTTACAGATTAATAGTAGCTCCCTCTCAGAGGCCTTTTCTTTTACCTCTGTGGAGAATTTGAACATTGTTGGAGTGAGGAATTCCTGCCACTAGTGTGTAATGCTCGACAGAATTTAAGTTTCTGTTTGACAGAACAGAGCTGTTGTCTGGGGCATTTTGTCTTGCTCTTTGTGGCATTCATTTTGCATCATGTATAAGAACAATGTCTCTGTCTGGAATTTAGCAACATACTACTGAGATATATACACGTAGATAACTATTGCACTAGTTACCATTAACTGACAAGAAGACTAATTTCATAGAATCATAGAATGGTTTGGCTTGGAAAGGACCTTAAAGCTCATCCAGCCCAACCCCCCTGCCATGGGCAGGGACACCTCCCACCAGACCAGGTTGCCCAAAGTCCAACCTGGCCTTGAACACTTCCAGTGAGGGGGTATCCACAGCTTCCCTGGGCAACCTGTGCCAGTGTCTCACCACCCTCATAGTGAATTTCCGTGGTAACTTTCAAGTGAGAATTCTTCAGAAGTTCTTGAGCTTTTGAAACAGTGTAAAGATTCAATTTTGAAGCAAAACGAAACAGAATTCTCTGAAGTTGATAACATGACATAGAAATTTTTTATTGTAGGAAATAACAGCTATTACAGGAAAATGTGTTTAGGTCTTCGCAACATTTAAGTAGAATTGTTCTAGAATCCTTTGAGTTAATGTGGACTACTTCATTCAGATGATGTCCAAGAAAAAGAAGAAGAAAAATCAGGAGGGAATTGTAGTATTTTAGAAACATTTGATATAACTTTAATTTGAAATAGATTGCTTTAATGAGTTAATGCAGATCAAGGCAAATTTGGTGTATTTCAAAACTGTCACGAAGCTTCAAATCATGAATTTTCAGTTGAAGGAAATTTATCTTTAGTAGTTTCCACTTCAGTTTAATTTGAATTCTTTGCAAAAACAATAGTCTTACTTAACAGACACACATCTTGTACTGAATTCCAGATTTTTAGTAAAATAATCCTTCTAAATACACTTTCCATACATAACACCTTGAGAGAAATCAGTGCTTTTGGAAGTTGCCAGAGGGAGACCTGTCTGCCTAATGAAGCTTTCTAGTTATTCCTATAATACTTCTTACTGCTTGTTAAGAACTTATTTTTGGAAGACACAGCTAGCATCAAAACTATGATGAACTGACTTCCAACCACTATATACATATAAAATCCTCTCAAAAAATTTAGTGTTCTAATTAAGAGCATGAAGGATTGTTGGGGTTTTTTTGAGCAATTGTAGGATTAGAACATAATGGAAATTATTGAGATGATATATTTTGTGCTTTGCAAAATAGCAAAGGTCTAGGTCACACTTGAAAATTCATTAAAGGAGATGTTCTGAAAGGCTCTGTAATAGTTACTTTATTATATACTTCAATGTGATTTATCTTATTCCTGTGAAGCTAGTTCCAAATGAGGAAGTTTTTAATGAAATAGCTATTTAAAAAGGAGTATTCTAAAGATATGCTACTTAGTTTTCAAGTGCAGAAAAGCGCAAAGGCTGCCCTGCTATTTTTCCCTTTAACAAGGCAGGTCTGGCCAATGAAGAAAAATTAAATACATAACTTTTATTAGACATGTTTTAACCTAAATTATTACTGGAACATATTTTTGTCTGAATCACAAATAACACAACTGTTACTTGAACATTTTCAACATTTAATATTTTCTGAAAATTTAACGAGTGTATATATAGTTTTTTAAAAAAAATACCGGAATTACAAATGTAGCATTAAATTCTCATTGAAAAAATCAAAGACATTTTAGTTTCTTTTAAAATAAGTATTGATCAATTAAAAAGTATTGAAAATGTCTAGGACAAATGAAATCTGTCCTAGAATTACCAAAAATACTGTCTCTGATAACTAGGTATAAAATACTTCTGATGAGTTTCCTGAGGCTAACTTTTCAATACCTGTTCTTAAACAACTAGGTAAGACTAGCCAAAACCACCCAACACACCTGTCCAAGATCCAAACATTTTTTATGACTGCAATGTTTCTTTGATTTATCCATCTTTGTTAATTAAAATTTGCACCACTAAACACTTACTCATTTTTTGCTGCATATGGTAACTTTTAATAGAATTCAGATAAATGTAATTACTCAATTAACAGTTACCCAGATTTTTTAAATGTCCAGCAGCGATGAAAATGTTAGCAATGGCAGGTGTAAAATAGCAATTATCAGCGATCATAAAGCAAGCAAGTTGAGATAGAGTTATTAAAAATCATAACCCAAGTTTGAAATAAAACAAAATGTAATGGGCACACTGTGCTATCTTACTATCCTTAAACACAGGGAGACTATAAAAATACAGGTGCTTGCTTGTAACTTGTAAGTGCCAGCAGCCTAAGCTGTGAAGTAATTTAGAATTCAATTAACGTGGCATGCTGAACAAAACAAATCCCTTAGCAATGCCAGTACATGTTTTCCAAACTAGAACATGAAAACAAGAAAATCCAGCTTGTGAATGAAGAGCAGATTGCAAAAGTTGCATCTTGGTTACTGTCTCAATGTCATTTAAAGGAGATTAATACAAACACAGTAAATAAATAGATTATTTTAAAAATTAAGTTATTTGCTCTCTTATATGTTATATTCTCTCTCCCTGGATAATCCCAAAGAACTCACAGGAAGGAAATATCTAGTTTCAAGCAATTTCCCTGGGATTTCTGTTCTTCAAACAGTCAGCTGATGAAAATCAGCATTGCTGCATTCACGCCAAATTAGTTTCAAATGCAGAAAATCAAGTCAATGGTGAGACTTCTCAATTATTACCAGATGAAGAGTTAGTCATTGTTGTCTGCTTGGTCTCATGGAAATTACTGTGATACTATCCGTTAAGATTTCACTTTGAGATGGGTTAAGTCAACGGGGCCAAGTACTGCAAAGCCAAAGAAGATGGTGGTAGAAGGTGATGGTAGCAGCTGGCAGAGAGACATCAGAATGGGGTGAAGAGCTCAACCTGCTAAAGTGCAGGACATCACCAAGTTTCTTAGGAGAGACTTGACTGCCAAGATGCTTAGGGTTGTTCTGGAGAAGAGCGTTCACTGTAATAATACACCTTTCAATACTTTAATCTGTCACTTGGAACATGGTCTGAGTGCCTGAAATAAGCAGTGGAAGAAGCAGCAAGTTTGAATTCCACTCAATATCTTCAGTTTTTCTTTTTCTGGATTTGCTTGTTTGATGCCTGGATCGATGGGCAAAAGCCCATTGATGGGCATGAGTTTCAACAAAGCTAAGGGCCAGGTCCTGCACAACAACCCTGTGCAATGCTACGGGCTTGGGGAAGAGTGGCTGGAAAACTGCCAGGTGAAAAAGGACCTGGGAGTATTGGTTGACAGTCAGCTGAATATGAGCCAGCAGTGTGCGCAGGTGGCCAAGAAGGCCAACAGCATCCTGGCTTGTATCAGAAATAATGTGGCCAGAAGGACAAGGGAAGTGATCATCCCCCTGTACTAGTGAGGCTGCACCTCAAATACTGTGTTCAGTTCTGGGCCCCTCTCTACAAGAAAGACATTTAGGTGCTGGAACGTGACCAGAGAAAGGCAACAAAGCTGGTGAAGGGTCTAAAACAGAAGTCTTAAGAGGAGCGGTTGAGGAAATTTGGGTTGTTTAGTCTGGAGAAAAGGAAATTGAGGGGAGACATAATTGCTCTCTACAACTACCTGAGAGGATGAGAGGAGGATGTAGTGAGGTGAGTCTCTGTCTCTTTTCCAAAGTAACAAGTTATAGGACTAGAGGAAACAGCCTCAAGTTGCACCAGGGGAGGTTTAGATTAGATGTAAGGAAGAATTTCTTCACCAAAAGGGTTATCAAGCATTGGAACAGGCTGCCTGGGGAAGTGGTGGCTGCCAGGTGAAAAAGGACCTGGGAGTATTGGTTGACAGTCAGCTGAATATGAGCCAGCAGTGTGCGCAGGTGGCCAAGAAGGCCAACAGCATCCTGGCTTGTATCAGAAATAATGTGGCCAGAAGGACAAGGGAAGTGATCATCCCCCTGTACTAGTGAGGCTGCACCTCAAATACTGTGTTCAGTTCTGGGCCCCTCTCTACAAGAAAGACATTTAGGTGCTGGAACGTGACCAGAGAAAGGCAACAAAGCTGGTGAAGGGTCTAAAACAGAAGTCTTAAGAGGAGCGGTTGAGGAAATTTGGGTTGTTTAGTCTGGAGAAAAGGAAATTGAGGGGAGACATAATTGCTCTCTACAACTACCTGAGAGGATGAGAGGAGGATGTAGTGAGGTGAGTCTCTGTCTCTTTTCCAAAGTAACAAGTTATAGGACTAGAGGAAACAGCCTCAAGTTGCACCAGGGGAGGTTTAGATTAGATGTAAGGAAGAATTTCTTCACCAAAAGGGTTATCAAGCATTGGAACAGGCTGCCTGGGGAAGTGGTGGCATCACCATCCCTGGAGGTATTTAAAAGTTGTGTAGATGTGGCACTTCGGGATATGATTTAGTGGTGGACTTGGCAGTGCTAGGTTAACAGTTGGACTTGATGATCTTAACGGTCTTTTCCAACCTAAACAGTTGCCTGATTCTATGATACTATGTCCTAGTGAGCCTAAAAACATTAAAGGCAAAGTTAGTCCCTCTGGCTTTCACTTCTTTTCTTCTGCATCATCAGAAAAAGTGCAGTTCTAACCTGCTTGTCTGTGAAGTGTTTAAATATACAAAAAAATTAATTTTATTATTACAAACTGTTACTGATAATGAGTGGTTTTTTTGCCAGTACCTGGAGTAGGTAACTATCTTGACCTGTGACAACATTTTTGTCTGCAGAAATTCCCATGACTACAAGGACATGCAGAAACATAATTTTCTAGAAATGTACAAAGAAACTTCCCAGGTTCCGACAGGTTGAAGAATGTTTCTCTTTTTTGGGGGAGCAATATTCTGTAGGGTTGCCCTGTACTTGAAAGATGCAGCTTTTCCTCAGTTGAGAGGGTCATATTAGTGCAATTTTTAGGAAGTGTCAAATCATGCCTGAGATCTCATCTGGCTTATTCATGACTATGCCATCTTTTTCTTGGCACTAAATATATTTATGTCAGTATGTCACAAGTTCTTATTATGTTGGTGAGGAAAACCATAAGATTTCTATTTAACCATTGTTTAGGTTTTCTTTGTTGTTTGTTTGTTTTGTTTTTTTATTATATTTCTTGAGATGCTACTGTCCATGAATCATGACACTGAAGTACATTATGTCAGATCATTAGATACAAATCTTTCAATTGTATCTCCCTCTTAATTTGCCTTTACTGATGTATCTGCTTTCCATCTCTGGTGAATTATCGTACTGACTGTATGTCCCTCAAACTCACTGTAAGCGTACATGGTTGTGTGCCCTCATTTTACTTGTGTTCTTAAATGGCAAGTCTCTGCCTTGCTGCTGTGATCCAGAAGCCACGCTGCTGTTCTCCAGTTGAACTCTGGCGAAGTTTGGATCTGGATCAAAACTTCATGGCTTAGTCCCATTTTTAGCATTGATTTCTTGCTCTATTTTACCTATTTTATGCTAATGTTACTCTACAAAGCTAGTATGAAGGAATGGAAAATCATGATCAGTTCTTGACAATAAATATGATGTATCAGTTTTCTCGATATAATATAGTTTATTTGTGTTGAGGGTTATAGAGGTACAGATCTACTGTAAGCATCATGTCCAAGATGGCTGAGTCTTAGATCAATTAATATATTCACTTCTTCAAATAGTTTTTCCAACTGCTTGTACAAAGAAATGTGTTAACCAATAGAGCATTATCTTCTCTTTTAACAGACATAGCAATAAAATAAAATGTGAACCCAAACAATTTTATCTATAGATACAATAGAGAGTAAAAGGGAATTTATATGAATATTCAAATATTGAGCTCAGAAAATGGGCACCTTGTTATTCATCACTTTAAAACATGTTTACAGAATACAAATATATTGGTGTTTGGTTTTTTTCCTGGTGTTGATGAAAATGAATAGTACGTGGGGACCAAGTCTGCCTATTAAAGTGGTGTGATACATTGCCATGCTTGCACAGAAATGAGCACAGATGGTGGATCTATTACTTCTCTAAGAAGAAATTTGTCATTTTTTTTTCCTTCAGAATTCAAGTCTGTGCAACACTTGCTCAAGTCAGGCTACCTCTGTGGGGATCCTTAAAATGTTTTTCCATTACTTGTACATTAGGAGTAAAAGAAACAGAAAGTGATTAATGTTGTATTAAAACTTTATAATGAATGAAGTCTCTCAAACCAAGAGTCTGAGATTTTTATATTTTCCCCTCAAACTAAAGGGAAAGATATTTCGCATGTAAATGTTAAGTCTACAGGGATGAAGTTTTGTGTGCCATACTCAGATTCCCAATAGCCCATTTAGCTCTGACAGATCATTTACTCCTCATTAGAATGTTTGAAGTTGTTAGATTTATAGACATTTGTTAATTAAACACAATGATATGTGGAAAATAAAAGAGCAATATAAAAGTAAACTTATAATTTTTGCATGCAAAAGATATAACTTAAAATGGCAAACCAGTAGATAAAACAAAAATATTTGTCTTCCATAATCTTACTTTTCTGATAAGAATCAATAAAGCAATACTTCATGAGGCTTTGCCAGTGGCTTATTATACACCTCAAGAACGTAAGAGTTTTCAACCTGCCTTGTGACTTTTCAAAGCCTGTAATTACAAAGGACTCAAAGTTAAATAATAGTTTTTAATGTCAATTGATCAAAGCCAGATCACCTTGCAGTGAACACAAGTTTAATATGGGTTAAGATTTCCAATAAAAGGGAAAAAATTTTAACATATGCATTCATTTACTTCAGTATGTTCAATGTATTCACATTTCGGCATTCTGTACTGAGATCACCACCATTTAACAATGCAAAATCACATGAAAAGCACAGTGAAGACCCCATAATCCATGAAGAGGTGGTTAGCGACCTGCTACACCACTTAGACATACACAAGTCTATGGGGCCAGATGGGATCCACCCCAGGGTCCTGAGGGAGCTGGCAGAAGTGCTTGCTAAGCCGCTTTCCATCATTTACCAACAGTCCTGGCCGACTGGGGAGGTCCCAGTCGATTGGAGGCTCGCAAATGTGACGGCCACCTACAAAAAGGGCCAGAAGGAAGACCTGGGAAACCACAGACCTGTCAGTCTGACCTTGGTGCCAGGGAGGATGTCACGGAATCGCACCAAAATGGCTACACGCACACAAATAATGAACTCAAACAAGCTTTAATCTGCAACTGAAGTGAAGCAGACAAAACTTCATTCACCAAAACAACATCCCACTGACATTCAACAAATACAGGTTCATCACCTTCACAGAAGGTGATGGAACAAATCATCCTGAGTGCCATCACACGTCACATGCAGGACAACCAAGCGATCAGGCCCAGTCAGCATGGGTTCAGGAAGGGCAAGTCCTGCTTGACTAATCTTCTCTCCTTTTATGATGAGGTGACCTGCTTGGTGGACGAGGGGAAGGCTGTGGACCTTGTCTACCTGGACTTCAGTAAGGTCTTTGACACCATCTCCCACAGCATCCTCCTGGAGAAGCTGGCTGGGCATGGTTGGGACAGGCATACACTTTGCTCGGTTAAAAACTGGCTGGATGGCTGAGCACAG
>NW_010192039.1:0-3240 GCF_000695765.1 Mesitornis unicolor
GGGCTGACTGAGCTGTGGCCGCCGGTGGCCGGGCAGGGCGGTCCCATCAGAGGCGCCAGGATCGAGTGTGTGCCCGGGGCTCCCCGCATCTCTTCTGTTTTCTCTTTTGCAAACTTCGTGGCCGTTTTGTCTAGCGTGAAAAATGTCGGCCGCGAGCCTCTGACAGTTGTGAAGGGCCGTGGTTAGATTCGGTTATGCGGATGTTTCTTTCCCGAGACAGCTGATACTGCGAGCGTCTTGATTTTTTCGGACTACTTAAAGTGACTGTAGAAATATTTTCTTCTCGAATAAATGTTTTGCACGGTTTCTGGTGGCTCGTTTGTGGCACGTGACAAATAAGAGCAAAGGGCTGGCTTCCCTCAGCAGGACAGTCTGAAAACTGAGAAATCTGAGTTTTGCTCCTCTTACCTGTTCACTGGTAAAGCTATGTTTTCTTGCTTATCTTGAGCTTTCAGCACTTTCTTTCTCTTATGTTTTGTATGGACTAGCTTTGGAGGTCTCTGAATCTGTAGCAGGTGGTGGCTGGCTGAACGCCACACAGACCTCTTTGCAAAGCTGCGGAGTTGTGGTTCTTGTTAGTGATCTGCTTCTGGTAGCTGACTATGGGAGTTAGCCAGGGAGTCAGACTGAGAAGTGGTAAGAATTTTTGCTATGGCTATTAAGGCAAATATGGATTTGTCAGGTATTACAAAGTGCACGTTGAGCCTCATTTACGTCTATTTCTGAAGTACCTTTTATAAGCTGGCCCAAACCAGAAAACATTAATTTGAACAGTAGTACATTAATTCCTTACCAAAACTAATTTGGAAACCGAAACCACTCCTCAATTTACATGAACCCCAAGGTGTTATTGTCACAAGTATAAAATGATTAGCCAAGAATTTGGTACTTCAGGGAGAGACAGTGAACAGGTTCCTCATTTGGAAAATGTCTTGCCACCTGTGCCACTAGCTTATATGACTTGCAGCTGCTTCTGTGTGGGAAATGCATGCACAGGGGATAATGTATCCCTACCATCCATCTCCTCCTATGGGGCTGACAGCAGGTGTTTTATCTCCTTTTCTGTTCAAGGGCTGTTTGAGGCGAAAGGGGTATGACTGGCTTCTGTGGCAGCTTTATTGAACTGCACTCACTGCTTGAGAAGCACTTCCATCAGGGAGGAAAAAAAATAAAAAAATATTTAAGTAGGTGGGTATCAGGTGGCTTGCACATGGCAAAAACTGAGTAGGCAAATTTAGACTGTTAAAGGAGTGTGTAAGGAGTGTAAGAAGTTAGATTTGTCTAGCGTGACTGTCTGCAGATTTATGTCATGGACTGTAGCAGCTGATATGAGGAGGTTTGATCTGATTTGGGTTTTTAAAAGGGTCTGTGTGAGTCTTCTGCTGTAGATCTTTTCTCCAGATGAAGTGACTTAGCTCTGTGTGTATGCTTATAGGCTTCACTAAGAAACTAAAGTCTGTTTTTGCAGGACAGGGATTTCTTGATGTCCAGTTGTCCCAGATAACAGCCTTCAGTTTGCATCTTGACACACTTCTCGCTGTGTAGGGAGTTCTGACTGGCCTTGAAGATAAGGCTACAACAAATTCAATGACAAAAGCAGAAAGAACACTTGATTTTTAAAATGTAAAACTGCTAGATGAATCTATAACGTTCCTTACAATCAGTTAGTTTTGGAGGTTGGGAAGAAGATACAACATAGTTCTTGTTGGTACACTGTGAACCCAGATAGTTGAAGCTTAATTTATTCTGAAAATTAGATTCTTAAGCAAGATCAACATCAATCAGCAACATTTCAGTGTTAAGAATGGAATGAAACCACTAGAAAAACCGAGGCCTTGGCCCAAAACACTATTGAAGTCTTCCTGGATAGTAAGGTATCATCACAATAGATCATAAGGATTTTTACCTTGATATTCTGATAGGTAACTACCTGGTTTTATCACTTTAGATCAACCTCAGGGTCAGGGATTATCAGTGACTATAAAGTACCTTTAGTAGATTCCTTGACCTGAGACAAATGGATTGTGTAGTATGGCAATAACAACAACAAAAGAATACTGCTAAAGTTACAGGATTTTTTTTCTTAATTTTTAAGTCTTGGATCATGATGCTTCTAAAAATCACAGATTATTCTTCATGTCCCTGTCATTATAATAAAATTACAGTAAGAGTAAAAAGTTATTATTCAGTTAAAAAATCCTTATGATCTATTGTGATGATACCTTCCTAAATTCAGTTGGTCTTGAAGGTACCAGTAGAGGTGTGTTAAGTCCTTTGTTCATATCAAGTCAAGAATGTATTGCTTCAAGCTGACAGGAAAATTACAGTTTAACCAGGTGTTAGTAGGCCAGACTGGTGTGCCTAGTTATGTCACCTCCCATCTTTTGTCTATCTTAGCAAGTAAGCAGGTAAGGACAGTGGTAATTTCTCCTTTAAGGCACTGGGATTATACAATAGGGCTTTACCCCATTTCGTGTCTAGATTTCTGCAGTGCAAATGATTGATGACCAGTGTTCTCATGAACTTTGTGTTTTCTCTGAACAACTCCAATCCTTTCTACCTCAGTGCTTTCCATCACTCAGCTCTCCCTTTATCATCTTCAAACTAGCTACCTGTTGTATGAAAAAAATTTGTTTCCAAATGTGACACTGCTCCTTCTAAGCAAAGACATCTGAATGGTAAAATTAGGTCCTACTCTGTGCACATCATAAAATGAAAGTGCCACTTAGATGGATTGAAAATTTTAATTCCATGGATCTGCTATTTGATCTTGTCCAAAACCCGACACCTTTTGTAACAGTTCTTATATGTACAAACCAAGAAGTTGCATGGCTGTGATTGTGGCTTTGTGGAGCACTGTAGCAGATGCAGCTTTCTAGAACTGGTGTAGTCTATCCTTGTAGAGTGGGATGACGGAAGGGAGTGGGGGTTAGTACAGTCAGGTGCTCACAAACAAATTCTAAAACACAGCAATAGATTTTTCAAATGGATGGATTGTGTTGAGTCTAAATAAAATTATGTGAGTGGCCTTACAGCAGTTCTAGAAATGTCTTCCAAAAGTGGCTGGTGGAAGAGTTGAGTAGAGTGTGAGGGCACTTATCAATGAAGGGAAGTTAAAAGATCACATCTCATAGAATGCAGTGTGCTTTCAAAGGTTGTGGTGGTGCAGTCACAGGATCCCTTTCTCAATCTGAAAACAGTGATGTAGTAAATCTGCTACTGCAGACTGTGAGCAGGAAT
>NW_010192039.1:3271-19995 GCF_000695765.1 Mesitornis unicolor
TTATTACTGAAGTCCCACCAGAGTGCCTTCTGGTGTAAAGACACAGCTCTGTGAGTCTGATGCTCTTTCGGACACCTGTAGATGGTGTCATTTTGTTGTTGGCATGGCTGGCAACATTAGCAATCGTGCCCTCTGTGCAAAAGATGCTTTGTAAGGCATTAAATTGAACAGTGGGTAAGAAAGTTTATCCACTTAGGTATCAATACCTTAATAAAAATAATAATTCTTTCATAAGAACAGTTCACATTCATTTGTAAAGATGTGGGGAATTGCATTTACTAAAAATTAGGAGTGTGGTTTTAAGCATGTGTGTGTTCTGTAAATGTTATGATCAGCCCCTTCACACATAATTTTTCAAGATATTCTGATTGATACTACACATATTTCTCCATATGGACGAGTTTGAATTCACAACAGAGAATTCAACACTTTGAATATTTAGAAAAGATTTATACTGGAAGTGAAAGTCTGCCAACAGTAATTCTGCTGAAAGATGAATGTTCTCTATTTTTTGCTGGGAAAAATGACAGCTTTTCAGTGTTTGAAAATGTGAAATAAATGTGATGAGAGAATAAAGGAAAAAAAATCTTGAACCTAATGCTTCCACTGTGAATTCTGTTCTTATTGAAGCTGTGGTGGTTTTTTGTTTTGTTTTGGGGTTTTTTTCCAATCTGGGGCTGCTGTCTCTTTATTCTTACCTTGTTTCTAATTGTAAAGCTTCAGAGGTTTTTCCATGAGCGTATTTTTTGGAAGTCTCAGAAACACTTTGGGTAAATTTGTTGGATGAAAGACTTGTTACTTGGTGGGGGTTGTAGTTTTGAGCATTTTGCAAAATTGTTGCATAATCTAATTTTGCATTTAAAATACTATTACAGCAAATAGTGTTGATTATAGCTGCGTTATGGAGGGAGAAGACACAGAACAATAAGACAAGACCTGCAAAGATCCAAGGTCACAAAAATGGCCTTTATCAAAGCTAGAAAAGAAACAGTTTTGGGAGTCACGATGCAAGATGAGGCAGAAGGCTGTACAAAACTGACGATAAGATCTAAGTTTAAGTGTATTTCTAATAAATGCCTTTTATAATTAGTCAAGAGAAATTATTTGAATACCTAAGCTCTTATTCTATGACCTAGTCAAAAAGACTGAATTTTATTTGGGTTAGCATTGTTTGTGTTAGTGAAAGTCACTGTATCTGCAGCTGTCTCCATTTCTTTCATTAGACCTCAGGAATAAGTATTTGATTATAACCCCAAGGGCTGTTTAAATTAAATATTATAATCTAAATTTTGTATGCCAGTGAAGAACTGAGTGAGCCAAATGATTATGTATTCATTAAAAAATCAGCTTGGCTACAGGCATCCAAATTATGAATAGCAAGAAGTCTCGAGCAAGCTGGAGTTCAGTTTTGTCTTCAACCTTTTGACTGCTATTGATGGCTCAGCTAGTGAAAAGAGACGTGCACAGCAGCTCTGAACTCCAAAGAGGAGAAATTCATAAGAGAAGTAGCTGGACTCTGAACATAGTCGGAGCTCTTGAGATGCTCAGTGAAAGTTGAAAGAGGTGAGGAATCTGCCAGTTAAAAGTTCAGTCAACTTGAGAAATGGGAGCACATAAGAGATTCTCAAACAGTGTTTTGGTGAAGTGTAGGAAACTGATCTGTGTGTTTATTTTTTTGTGTTTTAGCATCTAACCCCTGACCGGTTCCGTTGTGAATCTTTTTCTGAGGGATTTCAATGCCATATGCAGGAAATTGCAGTCATGAGGCCCACCCATGTGAATTACCTTTTGCAGCCCCTTTTAGTTATTTAGTTAGAAACTTCCCACTGCTTTGTAAACCACACCAGCACACAGACACACACACCTCCCACACCTCTGGTTCAAGCCCTCTGATATAAAAACACAGGTGTTTTGAGAGAAATGAACTATTAATACATTGGAGGATACAAGGGTAAAAGAGGCTACTAGGTGTTGCTTGGAAAAGTTATTACACAATTCAGTCTTCTTTTAATCATTAGCTTAAAGTGAAAGATAATGTGCAGTAAGGCAAAATAATAATCAGATGAGTGCAATCCCTGCTTTGAACTAACAAAAGGCACTTTGAAGCTTTATAGCATAGATGTATATGTCTATTTTTAAGCTTACTTAACATCTAAAAGCGTAGCTTTTCTAACATGCTTATTGCAGACGTGTCTATAGAGTGGTAAATGAACAAAAAACATAAATCAAATCAGATAGTACTTAAAAGGCAGGGTTTTTCCCCTTCCTGTGGCATGGGCCTGTTATTCTGGGGGGCTCGGGAACCAACACAGAGGATGATCTAACAAATTTATACTTGTTGGAAGAAATCGTGGAGAGTAGAGAACTTTGGTAGTATTGGTAAAAGAGGTGTACTTATGTGAAAATTCAGTAGAGGGCAGAATGAAACTTCTGAATGAAGGAACTTAGTGTAGCTGTTCAGCACTGCAAAGCAGGAAAACAGAGTTAAAAGATGGAATAGCACCAGTTATTAAAAACATAGTTCTGAAGGGCAGAAAGCACTGCAAATGATTGTGATACTTTCTTTTAGAAGCGTTAGAGAACATTCACATTTTTATTTAGTGCGTAGCTGCGTGCAAGCTAATGTTTTCCAACACAGGGGAAAATGGGGATACTGCTGTCATATTGACTGGATGCAGATCAGCTGTTTAGCCTCCTGTTTAGTGTTCCAGATCTGTAACTCAACACACGGGCATTGCATTAGGTTCTGCTTTATTTGCCTTCTCAATCCAGTGATCAGACTTTAAAAGATCTTGCAGACGTTTATATTCTTTCTAAAGCTACTTTTTCTTGCAAGTATCAGAAGATTGTTGTAGTGAAGACTGCTGTGTGTGTAAGGACTCCATGAGGGTTTACTCTACTTTCTTGGCTTCACTTAAGTTTCTTTTAGCAAGAACAAGAGTAGGTAAAAGTATGGTTAAAAAGTTGTTGGCTTTTATCCACTTAAATCAGTATTGAACTTTAGTAATACGATCAATTAAAAAATTATAGCATAACATTTACTAAGTGAAGATACAGAGATTAGACGTGATGGAAGTGGGATGGAGCTAATGTTTTACAATAATTTGTTTGTCATTCATTTATTTTCATGCGATGATTTTTTTTTACCAAGACTTTACTAAATGTCACCTGGAGTTATTTTGCATTACTTTCTCTAACGTAACATGTGTTATTTTTGGGTTTTTTAGGCAGTCCAGAATGGTAGACAAGATTAGACAGCTAGTGATGCCCAAACTTCAAATGATAACAAAATTTTTTAGTATAGAATGAATAACAGATTGTATCAGGACCACTGAAAAGTAGTAAAGGTCAAAATACAAATTCTAGATGCTCATTCATACACTCTAAAATACTTATGCAAAGAATAAAAACCTCCCTATACGCTGCCATGGGCAGTAACTGCGTGCTATACTGAACCATTGCAGTTAATAAGAGGTTTATAGTTATATTTTACATTGAGTTTAGGAAAAACAATCATGCTTTGCATGTATTGCACTACTGTTACAATGATTTTAAAATGTGTTCCCAGCTATTTAGGCGACCCGTATCTGTTTTCTGTTCAGTTGTGGTGGTCTTAT
This sequence comes from Mesitornis unicolor, assembly GCF_000695765.1. Lineage (NCBI taxonomy): Eukaryota > Metazoa > Chordata > Aves > Mesitornithiformes > Mesitornithidae > Mesitornis > Mesitornis unicolor. The sequence goes on from NW_010192039.1 coordinate 6,889, forward strand.
TTTGATTTATAAGCTTGGCAAGATGGTTTTTTAAAAAATATACTGTAAATAATTTCTTGAACAATTTAAATCTGAAAACAAGTTTTTATTTCTTAAAAAAATTATATTTAGTAAAATGTAAGCAATACAGTGAGGCTTTTTATTAAACTGGGCTGTTAAATGAGATCTCTGTATATTTGCTTTTTATGCAATCTGAAAGGTGAGCTGGAAAGGATTTCTAAAAACTTGGTTTGTGTTCTTTCAAAATTCTTCTGTATATACAACACACAACCCTCAAAGCTTCCTTGATTTTACACTAGAAATGACAAGAATGTAAATTAATTCTCTGGTTTCATAGAAAGGTGCCTTGGGAGTGGAAAGAGCTCATGGATTTTCACTGGGAACTCTCCTGTGGTATAATTAATGTTCTTTTCTTAAACAGTAACAGAAAAAGTAAAACATGCTTTAAATTAATCTATATTTACATATTGTGTCCAGAGTGTTTCTGGTAGAACTGAGAAAATAAACTAGTGTCGTCTATGTACTACACTTGCAATCCCCTCAGATGCTTTCTGACCTCTTTTACAAGAGAACTTACACTAAATTTTTTGCCATCTTATGTCCACCCTAATTGTTGTATTTTAACTTTTTTTGGCTACCAGAAAAATTAATTGTAACAGAGTAACTGTTTTTATACAGATTATCCTGATGAAAGTTTCATGGCATGATTTCATTTTCCAACAGCAGATATCCACAGCAACCTTTGCTGTACCTATATTGGCCTAGCTTGTTACTTCTGTGATGATTCCCCTGTTTCTTTTTTACGCTATGTGTTAGCACATATCCAAAACCATGAACTCTTGATAGTCAGACTATCTCTGTGACATTAAAAGATCCTGGAGTTTTGTTGTCCTCAGGAACAAAAGTAAATCTAAGCTCTATTTCCTAGTAATCAGTGGAAGGCAAAGATTTAGCAGAGCAAATGCAGGAGATAGGGCACTCTTGTAGTACATTAGGTTTATGCCAAAGCTGATCTAAATTGTAACAGAAATACAGAAGTTTTCCTAACAAAACTTCTAGCACTGGAGTGAGAAGCTGATCTGTACTTTTCCTCAAGAGGCCACTAGAGCACTCACTTTTTGTCAGAGGGCTTGTTAATAGCTTGCCATGAGATAGACGTGCCTTCAGGAACTAAATGGATGTCCAAGAATCCCAACCAGGAGTATGTCCTGAACAGCCAAGATCTCTTCAGCTCATTTTACAGCCAGCTGGAGATAGTACTAAATAGTTAGCCAGACTATGACAGCACTGAAGAGGAGACCTTATCCCAGAAGTGTTTGTATGTCATATCATAGTTTGTCCTGCTAGCATCTATTCAGTCACTGACCCCATGGGATTCTTACAGCAGAGAACACCTATATTTGACCTTGGACCTCTCCGTATTTTTTTTTCTTGTGGCATTTTTTGAGAGAAAGCTAATATAGAAATCTAAGATGCTTTAAAACATCTTCATAATCTTAGTTTGTTCTTGTTGCTATTTCTCTAAATATGCCTTCTTTCTGCTTTAGCAGAATTGTCAGTATGTTCAAGACATATATTTGAAAGGTGGGGAATCGGTGGAAGAGTTGCAACTTTTTGAAGATACGAACCTTATCATACCTTTCTTCTTGTGTATCTGGAAAGTATTAAAGGGTATGTATGGCTTCATTTTTTTTAACTCCTCTCTATATTGATAGCTTTCAATTTCACTACCAAAATGCCTGATTGAAGTATATCTAAGGCTATAGGTCAAGGGGAAGCAGATGTGAAGGCAATAGGAGTTTCAATTAAACTTGAATGATTTCTAGTTTAGATCAGTGATTGTTGTGACAATTAAAACCTTAAAGCATCAAAAAGGTTCAAAAGCTGTAATGTAACTGACTTAACTGGCATTTGTTACGTAAAAACAATTCATAGCACTTTTTTTTGAGAGAAGAAAAATTCATTCTTTTATTTGCAGTCATTGTATAAAGGGAAGGAGAGAGTACTTCATTCACTAGTTCAAAGCATGCATTACTTGGGGAAAAAAAACTACCTCTTGATGTCTATACATGTAAACCAAAATTCTTCTCTTTTGTGGGGAATCTCTCAGTGGTTTTTTTGAACTTTCAGGAGTAACTGTTAAGTATTCAAAATCAAAGTTAACTGGGTTATCCACAGTTTTAAAATATTCTTTGCATTGTAAAATTTTTGAAATTGCAGTTCAATTTTGCTCCTGTGAATACATGACATTCAAGAGTGCCATCCAACTTCCTACGTGAAGGGGCCATTTTAGTTCAGAATGCTAAAGAAGTGAGGTCTAAAATTATTTGCTTAATTCTAGAAGCTAACAATTTCTGCAGATCAAGATAAGACTTTTTAAAGTAGAAGAACAGAAAGCATTTTAAAATTTGAGAATTAAAAGTGGCATTGGAGAAAATAGAAATAAAATTATTGAAATGCAGTTTGTTTACTCTTTTATTCATGTTTCTTCTCTATAGAAACTTCAGCTGCACTTCATCAAAATGCAACGGAATCTATTACATTCTGTGTCTCAGCTGGCGCATGGGACGTGTTTGGCTTTTCCTCGCACTGGTATCTTTCATTGTTTAAAAGGACAAACTAATGTTGGATGCAAAGTGCTTTTGACACTGGACCCTCCTAAACGATGTCTTCATGCAGGTGCAGCACACTTTGTCTCAAAGAAGACTGCTTTTTCATCACAGCCAGCAGACATTCCTCACAAAGTACCAGAAGAGAAAAATCCTTTGACTTCGACCACTGAAACACCCCAGCAGAACCCTGTAGGGTCAAATTCTTCAGATCCTGATCCATTGCAAGACAAATCAATTAGTCTTGTTCAGAGATTCAAGAAAACTTTTAAACAGTATGGAAAAGTCATGATTCCAGTGCATCTTCTGACTTCCACTGTATGGTTTGGATCCTTTTACTATGCAGCCATGAAGTAAGTTGATATTTTGTTGCAGTGCCCAATACTGCTGTTGAATTGAGACTGACTTTCATAGGTGAAAGGACATATAAATTATTATTACATGTTAAAAAGTGCCTCTATATGTAACAGGAAAATGAGACTACATTTTTAACTGAAGCGTAAGATTAATATGGAAAGAATATAGGATTCACGAGTGTCACATACATACTGTGATCATGCAGTTATTGCTGTGTACCAGATATGTTGCTAACAGTTGAAGGGTTGCTCATCTCCCCAAAATATGCATGGATGTAAACAGCATTGAAGCAGTTAGTAACCTCTCACAAGGCAAAGACAGATTTGGAATCCTGATTATGAATTGCTAGATGAGATCTTTATAGACCTGTTCTTTTTTTGCCATTGGACTTTGAGGGGTATTTCACTACTTCCTCCTTCATCCCCAATCCTCCCTCATCATTGAATTTCCATATTTTTCACCCCACTCTGAGCTTCCTTGCAAGCCATGTGTATCTGTTCCTTTTTTATTTTTGTTTTCTGACTTCCACTGAAGGAATTGCTACTGTAGGCCAGACTTTTTGATTGGAAATAAAATATTTGTGTGGCTAAAAAAAGATAAATCAAGTATTCTAAAATTAGTTTCTTTCAGCTGTAGTACATGCCAGATACTCTTCTAGAAAATGGCATTTATTAGAAAAAAAAAACTTACTGTATCAGCTATGACCTGCTAGTTCAGATGAAAGAGGTTTTATCTATCTGCAAATGATTTCTAAATATGCTTAAATGTTTACCTCTGGGTTGCTAGTGTTGTATATTTAATAATAGAAAGCATGAAACGACAGTTAATGGCAGTAAGGATGGAGCTTTGACATTAGAATGCCTTACTGCACAAGTGTTTGTTTTATTTACTCTAACCAGCTGGCATAATTGCCCTTTCTAGGAGCTATAGATCCAAATGTCATTCCAAATTTAGCTCACGTCTGAGGAATAAAGGTCTTGAGCTATAAAAATATTTTGCTTTGGATGAATTCAGGTTGATGCTTCCATCCAGACATTTCAGATTGAGTGAAGACTACTTTTCTTAAAACACTTAAGTTAGCTGCTAAAATAGGTATTTGATGGATGAAAACAACTGAAATATTTAACTAGAAACTAATTATAAGAAAGCTTCACTTTGTTATGCCACAGGAGTAGCACGCCCTTGAAATGGAAAAATAACTTCCAGAATGATTGCTCATGATACAAGACTAAACAATGGTGGTTTATGAAATAACATGGTTAATGCTGTCTTTCCAATCTTACTAGATCTCCATTTTCTACTCGGGGGAGAGGCCTTCAGATTATAGGTGCTAGTAACTGCTATTGCCTGTTATTGTTCCTGATCCTAAAGTGATTGCATGCACAGAAGAATGCTTAAAATTCTAGGTAGAAATGGATAATGATACTAATAATACAACAACTCTAAATACTGGAAAGTCAGATCTTCTATTAACTGCATGTAGCTTTCTACAGTAATGTAAAGATGGGCTATTTTTTTTTTTTTTGGTGCTGATGTTAGCTTCTCTGGTTTTCAAATAGAAAAAAAATTATGATAGGAGCTCCCTCCACCTGTCTTGCCACCTCATAGTGACAAGGTAGAAAAATTGGATACGAAACTCCATAAGTTTTCACAGAATCATTTGGTTGGAAAAGACCTTTAAGATCATTGAGTCCAACCATAACCTGTCGACTACTAAACCATGTCTCTGAGCACCTCATCTACCCTTCTTTTAAAGTCACCAGAGATGGTGACTTGACCACTTCTCTGGGTAGCCCATTCCAATGCCTCATAACCCTTTCAGTGAAAAAAATTTTCCTAATATCTGATCTAAACCTCCCTTGGCACAACTTGAGACTGTTGCCTTTTGTCCTATTGCTTGTTACTCGGGAGACGAGACCCACCTGTACCTTGCTGCAATCTCCTTTCATGTAGTTGTAGAGGGAGATAAGGTCTCCCCTCAGCCTTCTCCAGGCTAAACATTCCCAGTTCCCACAGTCACTCCTCATTAGACTTGTGCTCCAGACCCTTTACCAGCTCCTTTGCCCTTCTCTGGACACACTCCAGTGCCTCAATGCCCCTCTTGTAGTGAGGGGCCCAAAAATTAACACCATGTTTGAAGTGTGGTCTCACCAGTGCCAAGTACAGGGGCATGATCACTTCCCTGGTCCTGCTGGTCACACTACTTCTGATCCAAGCCAGGATACTGTTGGCCTTCTTGGCCACCTGTGCACACGGCTGGCTCGTATTCAGTTGGCTGTCGACCAGTATGTCCAGATCCCTTTCTGCCAGGCAGCTCTCCAGCCATTCCTCCCCAAACGTGCAGTGTTGTGTGGGGTTGTTGTGAACCAAGTGCAAGACCCAGCACTTGGCCATGTTGAACATCATACACTTGGCAATAGCTCATTGATCCAGCCTGTCCAGGTCCCTCTGCAGAGCCTTCCTATCCTGAAGCAGATCAACATTTCCACCCAGCTTAGTGTCATCTGCAAACTTACTGAGGGAGCACTCAATCCCCTTGTCCGGGTTATCAATAAAGATGTTAAACAGAACTGGCCCTAACACTGAGCCCTGGGGAACACCACTTGTGACTGGTCGCCAACTGGATTTAGCTCCATTCACCACAACTCTCTGTGCTCGGCCATCCAGCCAGTTGTTTATCCAGCAAAGAGTTTGCCTGTCCAGGCCATGGGCAGCCAATTTCTCCAGCAGAATGCTGTGGGAAACGGTGTCAAAGGCTTTACTGAAGTCCAGGTACACTACATCAACAGCCTTTCCCTTATCCGCTAAGCAGGTCACCTTGTCATAGAAGGAGATCAGGTTAGTCAAGCAGGATCTGTCACTTGTAAACCCATATTGACTGGGCCTGGTCTTCTGGTTGTCCTGGACATGCCATGTGATGGCACTTGTCCATATAACACATTGTTTCCTTTTCTTTTGCCACATTCCATTTGTCTGATATATTTAAAGTGAATAGAGGTCACTGAAGTATGGATTCTGTGCTTCTGGGCATGCTGCACAGAAGTCTGAAATTTTAAAAAGGAAAAAAAAGTATTTTTAGGCAAAACAGAACATGAAGTTGAACCTACACAATTGGAGCCTGAGTTAGCTGTCTTACCACCATTATATCTACTCGCCTCCAAACATAGTAAGTGGGGACACAGGTAAGTTAGTAGCTACTCAGCCCAACAGGGATAATATAAATGGATCAACTCTTGGAATGCTGAAAAGAACGTTAATATGCCGATATGTACAGAAATAAAAATCCTATAAGTATATTGCTTAGATGAAAAATTACTTTGCTATCAAATGACAAAGTTTGTATAATAAAGAGTGGAAATGGTACTGTAAATCATTGTTCAGGTTTCAAATTCCAAGTCGAGTTGCCTTTTTTTTTTCTTTCTTTTATAGAGGAATGAATGTTGTTCCATTCCTGGAGTTGATTGGCTTGCCAGACAGCATAGTAAACATCCTGAAAAATTCCCAGAGTGGAAATGCACTAACTGCATATGCATTGTATAAAGTAAGTATAATTATAGTTTGTACATAAGCTCTTGCCTGGTGAACTAATCAGGGTTGATTTGTTTACAGCAGAAAGAATTAATGCTGTTTTCTTTCTTTGATAGTTACACATATTTGAGCATTCATTTTTGTAGTAAAAATAGTCACATGCCAGTTGATATGGGCACTGTGTTCCTTTAAGGAATCTGTCCTGGTTTGAGCTAAAGAGAACTGATTTTCTATGTAGTGATTTTACTTTTCAGCTCAGTCTCTTCTAAGTGGCTGAACTTGCTGAATCTAGCAGCATGTTTTTCCAGACAGTGTGTACATCTGCAAGTGATAATGCTTCTGTGTTGTGTAAACAATGACAAGGACACTGTCTCACCATGGGTGCCGTATCTGCACCTGCGAGGAGGAGCAGACCCAAAACTGACCAACTCGGTCTTCCATCCCACATACTCAGTATAAAGCAGAGGGATCACGAGGGTCTCGACCCTTCCCTCCTGCTCTTGCTTCTTCTCCTGCAGTGGCCGAAGTCCAAGCAGAACCCTGCTAGTTTGTCTGCCTCCAATCCTGATCCGTGTGTTCTTGAATCCAGCTCCTGCATCCTGCTCCCACCTGCTGCTGGGTCCAGTCTGGAACTTTTCCAGTGCTCTGCTCTGCAGAGCCTCTGGTGACTTAATCATCACTGGTAGGAGGTGGGGGAAGGATTTTATATTGGTTTTATATATATCTGTATATATTCCATTATTTTCCTATTTACATTGTTATCCTGTAGTATTAGTATTATTGTTTCATTAAATCTGTCAGTTTTATTTTCCAGCCTGTAAAGTCTGTTTCCCTTTCTCTCTTTCTCTCCTCTTCTGGGGAGGGGAGAGGGGTTAATAGAGAGCGTCTGTCTAGCATTTAGTGTCCAGCCCAGCCCTAAACCACAACAGTGTATCTGTATTTCTAAAGTAACTTCATTGTTTGCTGCAGAACTATTGTCTGCCTTCAGAGGTTTAATTACAATTAAGTTATTCCTCTGTATCCCTGACATAATTAACAGGGATAAAGAGGTGAAGTCTAAACACCTCATGATCTCCAGATAAAAGAACAGTTATTTTTATCCTAGAGGATTTGCTATTTTGTCTTCCTACTTTAGTTCTCCATCATTGTGAAGTACTTTCATTGTCTGAATCAATTACTTACATTCAGGTTTGAGTGTAAGTAATTCCTTTTATTGCTTTATGTTTGGACAGTCCGTGTTTGGGAAATTCAAAACATGTTTGACCATGCAAAACCAAAGTACTATATTCACTTCAAATACACTCATCTTTTTTGTTTCCAAATGTGATATGGTTCTTATCTATTATTTGAAGGGGTTATTTTCCCAAAATCTTTCCGGACACTCCTGTGCCTTAAAGAGACCAGTAAATAAATGTGGTTAAATATAAAGATTTTATTATAGTTGGAAGATCTGGCAGTGTTGGAAGAAACTTTCAAGATGTGGAAGCACTAGACTAGATTGCAAAGGGAAGATTCTGCAGGCTTTATCTCTGAAGTTCTGAAAGAAGAGTTTAGTCTGTCTAGAGTAGCAAACCTGGTTTGTTGTGTCTTGGATTAGTTGACCTCTTAAGGTCTCTTTTAGTCCTAGTTTTGGACTGAAAGTGGCTATACTCTTGTGAATTTTAGAATTTAAACCGTATCTTGTTGCCAGTATTTCCTCTTTGTTTATATGGTTCAATGTTCACATACTGTTTGTCCCTAACTACAATCTGAGATGCCTAATGCTCATCCCACAAGCTACAGAGGGGGAGGGTTGTGGGTTTTTTTGAAAATGGAAGTCCAATGCCCATGCAGATTTTGTCAGAAGGATACTTTAAGTAAGACGTATGCATTTCTGGAGGATGTGGCTTATTTCCTGATAAGCAGAAGATCTTTCAGTATCTGACACTGGCCAAAATAAATTCTCAGTATTAAAAATACCTTTGGCTAGATCAGTATTGTCCTGTTATACTGATATAGTGTGTTCTTTGGTTTCTTTAAGATTGCAACTCCTGCCAGATACACTGTGACTTTGGGAGGGACATCCATCACTGTTAAATATCTACGCAAGAGTGGCTACATGTCCACACCACCACCAGTGAAGGAATATCTACAAGATAGGATGGAGGAAACAAAGGATAAAATTACAGAGAAGATGGAGGAAACAAAGGATAAAATTACAGAGAAGATGGAGGAAACAAAGGATAAAATTACAGAGAAGATACAAGAAACCAAAGATAAAGTTTCCTTTAAAAAAATAAAAGACTAGGAGAGATGCTTAACTTTTGGATATATCAAACTTAGCACTTTAACCCTTTGTGAGACAGGATATACAAAGTGCACTTCTCAGCTTTTTTTTTTCTTTTTTTTTCTGTTTTGGTTTTTGTCTGGAGACTATAGTTGCTCTGTGGATTTAAAAATTCTCTCTTTGCCAAGGATGAAGTTCCCTGAGGGAGAGGTTGTGATAAAAATTGCAATTTACGGAAGGAAAAGTGAATCTCAGAAGTTTGTGTGTCCATTGGTAATGGTGTTAATGGCTAACCTTCCCCCTTTTTTTTTTTTTTTAATTCCCCCCCCTGCTTTTAAAATAAAGATGGCTTCTTCTAAAAGCCACTACTTTATTCTTCTTTCTTTGTAGTGCACAGCCATTATTCCATTAGGCTGAATCTTCCTTTAAATGAGCATGAAGGTTTCTGTGCTGGGGAAGGCAACGTATTTTGGTTTCCAGAGTGTGTGGACCCAGGCCTCTCAATTGTGATAATCTCTGTTTGGAGACAGACCTTTATCACTGACACTGCACATGAAGGAGTCAACAGATCAGCTACTCCACCTGAATGAATTATAGTGGTTACATTGACTTCAGCTGGGCTATGACAGTTTACAGGTTGAGCCTATGGATCTCTTGGACAGTGTCTCTTTGCAGAAATCCCAACTGAAAGCCGTAGGAAGATGAGTTAATCTCAGTAGCCATACTGTTGAGTTACTTTGTTCCCTAAAGTTGATTTACAGTAGAAAGAAAGTTATTAAATGAAATTAATAATTGTCTATTAAAATCTGTGATTTTTTTAAATTCTGTTAAAGTTTACAGAACTGTTCTATTTCATTTTCAGAACAAAAAAATAATTCTGAAAGATAAGTTTACTTAAGAAATTGGTTTACTAGGGGCTTTTTAAATAACATGCAAAGTTAGAGTTAAACCCAAAAGATCATCCTCCTCATCGGGGATCCCTCAGACTTTAGTAGAACATTTTAACTAAAATAAGCGTAACTTCTGAGACAGTGATCACAGTCTACCAAACTTCTTCCCCCCCTGAATTTTCTTAGGTCAAGCAAATACTTATTCATAGCTGAAAGCCTGCCATGCTGTCTCAGATGTTATAATGGACTAAAGTTGAAATTTAGCTGGATGAGTGAATTTCTCTCATGGTTTTTATTCAGATGTAGGCTAAATTGAAGTGGTTTTTCCCTGTTTCTATTACAGATCTCACTTCGTAGCAACTCTGCATGTGTATCTTGTTTAACAAAGGTGTTTTTTGCAGGGAGATATGTGCAAGCGACAGAGTTGAACCCTGGGCCTTGTAGTTGACTAGAGTAAAAACAGAGCTGATGAAGTATCAGCTCTGCCCCCCTCTTACATTTTCAGTCAAGTCACCAAGGGTCTTTCCACGTTTAAGTGAGTTGAACTTCATTAACTTAATTGTGCAAGATTACATACTTTGCCTCTGTCCACATGTCAAATAGTAACTGCAATCCAATGCCTACCTCACAGGGATGTTGTGAGGAATAATCATTGTATATTTAGTGCCCTGAAGATGTAAAGTGCCATGTTTCTGATAGATACTATTAAAAAATTCTGTGAAAAAAAATCTTAACTATGTGCAGTAGACTGTCCTATGTGACCATTTCTGCAACTGCAGGAACAGCTTAGTGACTGTTGGCAAGTGCCTCATCTGGTCAATCTTGAAGCGTGAACATCCTCAAGGAGATTCTGGGACAGCTACATCTTCCACCAAGCATGTCGATTAACAAAGCATGCAATTATGTGGATTTTTCTGCACAAGGCAGGAGGGGAAATCTTCAGGACTTGGAAAGTTTGACCTGAAGAGCTTTTGTGACAATTAGTCAAATATTTGGTTGTACTGATGACCTTGTTTAAAGTTGGCCTCCTCTGGAATCAATGCGTTGCCTCATTAGTGCAGAGACCAGCTAAGGATTTCCCTGGGGCCACCCAGGGAATGTATAATGTTAGTGCATTAGGTACCCAGCAGTTCTTGTTACTGGTGGGTCTTTGTGGCTGGAAGCCAGCGTCCATCCTCTGGTGAGGCTCTGCACCCAGAATGTGCTCACAGGCTGGGCGTTTGCATCAAGCAAACGGGGGCCAGGGGACAACACAGAGTCTACTCTTACTATTGCCCAAGCCAATAAGAACTAAGAGCCTGAGATGGGTCTGGAAGCAAAATAATGCCCAAATGAGGACTAGAGCCTCACTTGAAGTCACAGCTGAAGATGGGTCTGAAACCCAAATAGCAACCTGAGGTGGGGCCGGAGCTAAAAGAGCTGCCCAAGATGGGGCAGGAGCTGAAGTCTCATCCCAAAATCTTGATAAAGGGAAGGCTTGATTTGGCACTAGTGCCAAAACTGCAACCTGAGCATAGGCTAGAGCCAAAGCTGGTGGTTGATATTGGGCAGGACCAAAAGGCACAGCCCAAGATAGCACTGGAACAGAAGTTAAGGCTGAAGGAGAGGCTGGAACTGAAGTCGGACCAATAGCAGGCTGGAGACAACATTGCAGGCATAGATGTGTCTAGAGGTGCAGCAGGGTGGAGACAAAGCAAGGCCCACAATTGGGCCAGAGCCAAAGTCACAGCTCACAGTGTGTCCAGAGTATGTGCTGTGATTAGAGCAGGGACTCAGTGCCATAACTGGGTCTCAAGATGGAACTGGAATAGATGTCACAATCCGAGCAGGGACCAGATCTGAAATCATGTCCTAAGATGGGTCTGGAGCCAAAGTTGCAAACCGACACAGGGCCAGAGCCAACATCACTACCTGCTATCAAGCCCTAGCTAAAGTCACAGACCAAGCAGGCACTGGAGCTGAAGCAGTGACCCAGTATTAGGGCACACCTGAGTCAGAGGCCCAGGATGGGTCTGGAGCTGAAATCACCACATGAAATTGGAGTGGAGCTGAAGTCATACCTAGAGATGGAGCCAGAGCTGAAGCCATAGCCCTAGGTTTCAGCCAGGTGCAAAGTAACAGCACAAGACATAGCAAGGGACAAATTAATAACCCAAAAAGGGACCAGAGGCAAAAACATGGCCTGAGATTGGACCAGAGCCAAAGCTGCAGCACAAATGGTGCTGCCAGTGGTGTTGCAAGCTCAAGAGGGGGTTGGAGTTGAAATCACAGCCTGATACGGGGCTGGAGCAAAACTTGGGGCTCACAACGAGGCCAGAGCCAAAGTTGCAACCCAATATCAAACCACAGACAAAGATGTAGATGACAAGGTGGCCAAAGTCACAGCTTGATATGGAGCTGGAGTTGAAGTAGCAGCCAAAATATGGGCCAGAGCCACAATAGCCTCCCAGGCACAGCCAGAGCCAAAGTTGTGATCTGGTATCAAGCAAGTGGCAAAGAAGCTGCCTGAGGTGGCACCGGACCAAAGTTGCAGCCTGAGCAGGGGCCAATATCAGGCCAGAGATAAAGTCACAGCCCACTATGGGTCTGGAGCCAAAACTGCAATCAGGTACTAGGCTGGAGCCAAGGTGGCAGCCCAAGATGATGGGGATGGAGCCAAATTTGTGGGCTGAGCAATGGCTGGAGCCAAAGTTGCAGATGACGATGTGGTTGGAAACAAAGTCACAACCCAAGATGATGCCAGAGCCAAAGTCATGGCACAGACAGGGGCTGAGTCACAGTAGCCAACTCAGGAGGCGCCAGAGTTGTGGCTGGAGCCAAATTTCAGTCCAAGATGGGGCTGTCCTGGTTTTGCTGGGACAGAGTTTTCTTTTCCTCATAGTAGCTAGTGAGAGTTTTATTTTGGATTTGTGCTGGAACTGATAACACACCAATATTCACATTTTTCAAGACTTATTTTTCAGTCTTTCAACTGCACCTGTGGTTATGGTTTCTTTGGGGTTTTGTTGGTTGTGGTTGTTTTTTTTTTCCCTTCTCAAGAGGAAGAAAATAATAGACCTCCACCTTCCTCTCTTTCACAAGAGGATGAGGTGGAGGAAGCTAAATCCTGGGACTACGGGATAGGTGACCCAGGACAGGTGATCTGGGTGTGATCCAAGCTGACCAATAAAGATGTATTCTATCCCATAAATGTCACACTCACTATAATCTGGGGAGTTTGCAGGGGATGACTCCTTCCTTTCTTTGATCCCTCTTTCGATCCCTTATCTTTCCCTCTCTTCTACTTCATGATGGTCACTCATCTTGGTTCCTGAGGCTTACCCCTCCCTTGTCCCATTGTCGTTGGCGTATGGCCAGTGACTGTGAGCTGAGCATAACTTTGATTGCTTTACTGTCATTGTTTGTATTCTTGTTGCAGTTAATTATTGTTATTGTTATTTCAGTTTGGTTTATTTTA
>NW_010192040.1:0-20451 GCF_000695765.1 Mesitornis unicolor
ATCCCTAACGTTCTGGGATTCTGTGATTATGTTTTTGTTACACAGTGTTTGATAATCCATTAAGGGAGATCATAAGAGAGCTGCTCACTTTCCAAATATGCCTTTTGACCTCTTGAATTCATTCATGTGGTCAGTTGCTTTTTAGATTCGGAGCACAATAGATTCCAACATCCAGGCTGATTGCCTGCCTGATGAAGGAAAAACTCAGAAGACTTTTAGTCTGTTTCCTAATATTCCTAAATGTTAAATGACTCTTCGTGCTGTCTACATTGACAAAATGGACCGCAAAAGTGAGTATATTATTGGAGTTTCTTTGTAAACATCAAATATCATCCCCATTTTTTTGTCCTTGTCAGGACTTAATCTGAACCTGGAACCTGCATCCTTTAGGAAGACTTTCTCAAAAAACCACACTTTCCATTTTAATCCATGAAACCCCAAAATATGAAACATTTTAGTGGCTTGTGAGTAGAAGTAATGGAAAACTGGAGGATTTTTAATGTTTAAGTGCAGGTTTGAAAAGTACTGACTGTCAGCAGAAGTGAATGAAATTAAAATTTGGGGTTCCCTCCCCCCCTTGAGTGTACAACAATTAAGATATTATTTATGAAGAGTCTTAAAACAACAGGCTGCTCTGTCCTCTGTAACACGCAGGAGAAAATCTAAAACAGCAAATTCTCAACAACCTGTGAGGTGGAAATATTGAGATGTAGAAGCAGATCTATTAAGTGCCTCATGAGTGTGGTAGAGAAGCAGAACATCCAGGAGGAAAGCAGATGATGAAAAACTTCGTATTGTTAACAGGAAATAAGAGTCTTCACAGAACGCATTCTGAACTTTTTGCCCTTGGAAATATCCTCATAAGCCACCTTTCAAAATTTTGGAAGCTGTGGGTGCCCGTGTGGCATTTGGCTGTTCTTTAGGGGAAGTGAATGTGGGGCGCCTATATGAAATGCAGTAGATAACGCTGTAATGATTTTAAGGTAACAAAAATCTTTAAGAATCATCAGTTGCCATGTACCTTGATTTTTTTAGCCCTTTCTATCAGGGGCAGTAGCTGATGTTGAGCAAAACCATGGTCTTCTCTATTTCCTCAAATGATTGATTAACTCCTGGCCTGAAAATTCTATAATTTATTTGATGTTTGAGAGTTAATGTTGATCAAATATCAAATGTTTTCGGTTACACAGTTTAAAGTCGCAGTTTTCCAGTTATCAGCAGGCCAACTCCAGACGTGGCTCATTATCCTCTTCGGTATTTTCCTACAGTCTGGGTAGCTTATGTTTCTGTCTGTAAATAGGCTTCTTCATAGGACTCAGCCTGAAGGGCTCTTCTACCAACCTCCGGTTTCAGTTTTTAAAAGAATGAAATAGCTTCAGTGTTTCTGTGGGTAAGGTTTTGAACAAGTTTACTGTAGATGGTAAAGAGTTCAGAGTTTACTGCTTTGGATCATGCTGGACCAGTGTGCTACTGCCAGGCACCATTTAGAAGTTTGTTTTTGTAATGGGCAATACAGGTTTGAAACCTGGCATCTTGAAGGATAAAATGCAAATGTGAACATCAGGAAGAATCAAACTTGAAGAATCCTGGAGAAAAAAAAGGGGGGAAGAGGAAAAAGAAGAGTAAAAAGAAAGCTAAGCATCTAATGGTTTAGGGAGGGCTACCTTGTCGGATACTAGGATGAGACTACGGTGGCTTGGCAGCTTCTCCCTTCTTGTTAGCCCCTGGATTACAGCAGCAGTCCATCCAAGGAAGCAATTCTTACAACCAGATACCTAGCTTCTCTGCCAGCTCACATTTGGTTTTCAAAGCAATTAACTGCAAGACACTTGATTGCATCCAGCCAGTAATTTCTTTTGGACTCAGAAATAATAACAGAAACAGAACCAGAAACAGTCCTCTGATGCTACAAACATTGTAATTTAGTGCAATTCTTCTAGCCTTCATCTGTATGAGTATTAGGCAACTGAGTTAAAAACTTTTCTTTCCTTTAAGTTACAAAGCTACTGTAGCCTCCAGAAGTGATCATTGGTCTGATTATATAGTCTATGTGTTTTCACTGGGGGTTGCAGAGATTTTCGTTACAGCTGCGGCATTTATATTGTAATTAAGGCTGTGTCAGTGTTCTTATTATGACCTTGCTTCAGCAAATTGCTCCAGGCTGAAACTTGATGTACAGGAGCAAAATGCACGGTAAATATGCCGTGTTTCTCTGTGTGGCAGTAGCACACTCTCCACTCTTTTTTCTTTCTCATTGCTTTGAGTATTTTTCTTGTAAATCTCAATTTGGGTGCAATTCAATTTCAAATTGGCAATAATGTAAAGCATAGTAAGTACAGAAACAGTTTTTCCTGTGCGAGTCCTAGAAAAAAAACCCAGTAAATGTAAATGCTCGACTGCACCAAGAGGCCAAGGTAAAGGCACTCAAAAGGATTTTAGGGGTGGAGAGGGGAGGGATTAGAGAGGAAGCTTTCCAATGAACATAAAAATTCTTGGTCTGTGCTGCTTTCTTCCTCAGGTTGGACCTGCCAGCAAGATGACTTTCCAGTCTAGAAGTCTACGTGGTCCATCTAGCTTTTCCTTCCCCATCATCAGCTTGATAGTGAGGTCATATGAGCATGTAGCTATTTACAGTGCACTTCTATTACTGGTGTCTAGTAACAGAAGAGGTTATTTTCTTTCCAGCTATCTCTTCCACACCAGTGGAACAAATGAATGCTTCCCACCCTCTTCCTGAAATGTTCTCTCAAGGGAGAAATGCTTCTTGTTTTTTGCTCCTCCTCCAACATCCAAGAAAACCGTGTCCCTTCCAGCTATTCCTGCCTGATAAAAGGGCAAAGGGAAGGTGCTTGGGAGGATAGAGCCCTTTTCAGCAGTCAGTGCTCATGACTGGAGTTTTGCAGTAAATCTAATGCTGCTTTTCAGGTTTGATAAAGTTAGTGACTGGCTCCTTAGACCATTCCTTTTGTCAGTGAAGGGACCACATCCCCCATGGCATGATTCAGAACATTGCTGGAACCTTAAGGCAAATAATGTTACACCTTTGATTTTCCTTTGGAAAAAATGGCTAGTAATGCTACTTTTTATGCAAAAAAATATACCAACAATTATTTCCCCAATTAAGAGTGTTTCCTTCTGTTTTTAAAGAAATTATTATAATATATATATAGATATGTTTGAAAAGCAGAGTGTTATTTCTGATGTAAAATTGTGGAAATAATTCATAGTTACTGTCTGTATTCTTCCTTCCCACTCTGTCAATGTATCTGCAAGACATAGGGTCAGCAGAAAACTGATGAGGCCAGCAGGAGATTTGAATCTAATGTGATGTTATGCTCCTAATATCCTCTTCCTAATCATGTACTTAAGAAAATCAGTTAAGCACAAGAAAATATATGCACAAAGGTATATATGTGTTACTTTTATTTGACTAAGACCAGTTTCCTTAGTTATTTATTTACACAGTGTTAAAAGAACCCTTTCTCATAAAAGAATCTATTCATTTATCACTTAAGGAGAACAAAGAGCAGCGGTTTAACACGCAGTCAGATAACAGATTAGTTTGCAGAGCCATGCTGCAATTAGAGATGCTTAGGTTTGAATGTGCCCTCCTTCCCCCTCCTCCCTGCAGCTCTGGTAGATGCATCCATACTTCTGGCTTGCTGCAATTTAATAGTGTGGCTGTGATGGCTTACTCCAGGAAGAAAAAGCTTCACAGATGAGTATGTCAGCTATAATGTCTTGCTATCACTTTATTAGTTACATCTACATGAAATAAGGCAACTTTAAATATTTGCTTCGTTTGTAGACTGAGGAGTGCTCCCATCTCTAAATGATTTACATTCTTTGCAACAGATTTTTTTTCTCTGTAGTGAAGTAAGAGGTTGAATTCTCATTTGAAACTGAAACAACAATTAGAAAAAACAGCAGTGCATTAGGCCACTTAAATGCATCCCTACTCCTTTGGGCATCTGGCTTGTCAGCAAAGCGTGATGCTCTTGAATATAGTGACTGCTTGAAAAAAAAACAGCCAAAAAGAACCCACAACCCACCACCTAATCAAAGATCTGAAAATGGAGAGGTTAACTGAACGGAACTTCAAGCAATTTGACATTATATTAATGGTACCCACTGGAAACAATACTCACTGTAACAATTTTTGCTTCATAACTTCTTATTTGTATTCTCCTTCTTTCATTTCTTCATAATCAAGCCACCATTTCTGGGATCGTGGGATATAAAATATAAGTGCCACTTATATTTTCAGCGAAATACTGAAAACCTGCTATGTCAGCAAAATCTGCTGTGTCCCCAGTATTTTACTTCCTAGCTGACAAAACAGTTTGCACAGTTCTGTTTAGTTACAATTCAAATAAACCATTACAGAATAGTTTTCTAGAACTCATAGGGTAGCCAAAAGTAAACAAGGAAAATGAATAAAAATAGACATTAAAAAATTAGGCTCTTTAAATGTGATTCGCAGTTACCGGTGAAGCTGTACTACTCCAAGCTAAAGCTCTTGTCCTCCTTCCTCTCTGTCAGAGGCTTTCCATGCAATAAGTCTTCTGATGCTCTTGGGTATGAAAACATTCTCTACTGAATGACAGCTGACCAGGTTCACATGTAGAAGTACACGTAAAGGGGAAAAAAGCCTCAGTACTCATTTTTTAAGCAGAATTTCTTGAGTACATGAAGATGTGATTAAGGAAAAAAAAGACCTGCTACGTCTTCATGTTAGCCTTCAACATTATAGAGGAGCAGTTTTTCCTGCCAAGTCACAATACCATTCTGTTAGTGCTTCATTTGATATTTAGCGTTGTTTCAGGATGTGTGATCGTGTGATTCCTACTTTCTACATGGCAGCCAATGCAGAAACAATCTGTCAGGGGCTGTCATTGAGGATCAATGCTAAATGTTACTCAGCAGGATGCAGACTGTATCTCGGTGGGTGTCCTCCTACTATGCTTTGATTATGTTTGTTGTAAAGAAAAACCTAGTTGTGCTTGCAGCATTCATATTTCACCCGCTTTGTGAAAGACATATTG
Organism: Mesitornis unicolor; assembly: GCF_000695765.1. Lineage (NCBI taxonomy): Eukaryota > Metazoa > Chordata > Aves > Mesitornithiformes > Mesitornithidae > Mesitornis > Mesitornis unicolor. Next base: position 5,046 of record NW_010192040.1, read on the forward strand.
CAGCCCCTTGATTTGTCCCTGTTTCAACAAGATGTGTTGTTTAAAAACATACACACAGCATTTTCAAAGATTCCTTCAGCATAATCTGATTATGAAGGGGTTATGTGACAGTTTGTCTCTGCTGCTTATTGTGTGGCTTAAATCTCTGAGGACAAGCTGACTGAGCATCCGTACAATTTAGAGTCTGATGGCAGCTGTGGTTCAAAAATGTTGTTTTGGGCCAAATCTGGGGTCATCTGAGGAGGCGCTTTGGCATACACCAAGGTAACAGAAGGGTTTTATACTACTTGTTGCTTCTTGTAACTTCATTAGATGGCAATACTATAGGCTGTGTATGTGGGGGAAGATTTCATTAAACAGAGTGGTAGTTTCTTAACTTAGAGTGAGAAGGGAAGGGAAAAGATGGAGATTTTTTATATATATTTTATTGTGTGAGCGGGGAGTAGTAAGCCTACAGATAAAGCTTCATCTCTGAGCATTGATGGTAGATAGGGTTGTATATTGTGAAAGAGAAAACAGGTCTTACTCTGCACAGCAAGCTGACCTATTGCTGTTATAAAAGGATATTTTAAGCAAAAATATGTATTTCAAAGAGCTTGTCTGTGTTTTTTGCATGACAAAAATACTCACCCGTGACTTCCCATTGCCTCTTAATATTTGCTGTCTTCAATACAGTGTTGTAACACTGCTGCTCTACTAACAAACTTCCAGGCACGAACGAATACATACTAGAAGACCTTACCATGTGGATGGAGCTGACAAGTGCTCACTAGATGACGATCTGGTAAATCTAGAAGTTCTGGATGAGGTACTGTGCTGTCTGGGTAGCAATTTCTGACAACTGTGCCTCACATTTTGCCTGTTTCTACTTTGTAGGCTTCTTTTAACAGAAAGTTCCTTCTTGCAAGCTTTTGTCTTACCGTGGAAAAAGAATTGTCACGTGGCTGATCTACTATCATCACTTCGTTAATGTTCTGTGTAGTGACATAAAAGCTATAGCAGTGAATCCTATTATGTGGAAGAATTTAATTATGAATGATGCTAGTTTAAATTATTTTGTGAGTTTCCTACAATGTGAAGTTTAGTCATTAAGTTCTAGATTTAAGTGATTTTTCCTAAAACTGATTATATAGAGTAATATGATATCTACAGCTTCTGGATAAGAAGTGATCAAGCAATCAGTTGCATATTCCAGTGTATTGCCTACATGCAGAGTATCTGTGAATTTTTGTTTCGATGACCCTTAAATTGCATGCCAAGAAGCAAAAGACACATTACTGAATTGTGCTAGCGTCCTGCTTGAAACGGTCTCTTACTACCTCTTAAAATTTAATCCTTGAAATATTATCATCCTTGTTTCATGGTCAAACAAAAGATTAAATGGAAATGGACTATGAAGTGCAGCAATAGTGTGCATGGCCGTTTTCTCTTCAGAAGGTTTGCTTCTCAGGCTGGTATAACAAAATATGTACTAGCCTAGCAATAGCAGTTGCCATTGTACTTGGTTTTATGGCATTAGCAAGAATTTTGAAAACATTTGTTTTGTGGTGTTACCAGTTGACAAATAATTAGTAATTATTTGTATTTAGTTTGTAATTAGTAATTATTTCTTAATCAGTGTTCTCAGTATATTTACAAATATCTTCCTAAGTGGGAAAATACTGTTTAACTATCAAACTTCTTGTAACCTCCTCAGGATACAATTATCCAGCAGCTGCAGAAACGCTATGCTGACTTACAAATTTATACTTACGTTGGAGACATTCTAATAGCCTTAAACCCCTTCCAGAATCTCAGCATTTATTCTCCCCAGGTAAGAGAGACTTCAAGCTGTGGACAGTACTCGCTTCATATTTTACATTAGCACCACGGGCTAAAATACTTAAATGACGTTGGAAGTTAGGAGCACAGACTTCTTCATCCAGAAAACTGTGGCTGCAGTTTCTATTTATTTATTTTTTTAAAAAGTCGATTCATTTGATCTCACTCCTTTCTGCTTGGTGACACAAATTTCCCAGGAGGGATGGTGACTGCCTCAGCCACAACTGTGCCTCTTGTCTGGCATTTAAGGTTTTCTTCTGGGAAGCAGAAAGTGGTTACATGAACCTCCTCATGCTGAGGCTGTTGCTTCCTGAAGAATCGCTCTGACTATTGGGTTATTACAAGTATTGTGCCATCAGCTGTTGCTTAAAAGAAACAGGTGAATCAAATGCTATAAAGATAGAGGCAGCTTAATTTCCTACAAATACGAAGGGAGGTGGAGCCATAAATCTTAGTCTCCATGGGTGCCTAAATCAAGGTTGCATGTATAGGGGCCAGGGTTCAGATTCACTGCTATCTTTGAACTTTCTTTTGTGTAGGCTGCGTATTTCCTGCCTTGAATGATTGTGGTTGAAATTCTGTTCCTTGTGATACAGTTGCCTTCACTGTCTTGTGCAGGAAACGTTGGAGTGCTTTCTAGGTGCTGTAATTTGTATTGTGGAAGTTAGGCAGTGCCAGGAATTACTGCCCTTCTGCCAGGTGACTGAGTGGAAATTCTGTGGTAAAACAGGCAACCACCTTCCATGGAACAGGCAGAAGACAGTGACTGGCCTCTTTTCAGTGCTTATTTTCAGTTCTTGATTATGTAGTTAGGTTGCATGTTTTGACTACTGTGTGTTCTTTTTTAAATCTAGTTCTCCAAGCTTTACCATGGTGTGAAGCGCTCATCAAATCCCCCACACATATTTGCCTCTGCGGATGCTGCCTACCAAAGTATGGTTACATTTAGCAAAGATCAGGTAAAACTCTGTTCGTTTCGGTTGAGATTTCATATTCATCGTACTGCCACTATGCTACATGGCTATGGCTAACGGTCTGTTATGTTGTACTTTGGGAAATTTTTTCTTTAAGGCATTTATTTCTACAACAGGAAAACCAGGGTAGAAATCCAGTCAGGTTTGGGAATTCTGAAGAGACAGTGGCCTAAAAGAGACTGAAAGGTCAGATAAGATGATGTGGTTACCTGACCAGTATAGTTTCCTCAGACACACGTGAAGTCCTGGCATTTCACACCAGGTGCAGAGTGTTGCTGCACGCTGATTCTAGCGTTGGCTATTGTAGTAATTTACGCCTGTGTGGAACAGGAGGGTCTCAGTGCCATAGCAGATTAACAGTTCAAACCACTTTTCTGTTACATAAAGACACCATCGAGCAATGGATAATCAATTCCTTTAACTACAAGTGACAAGAAGTAGGAACCATTAACTATTATCTAGTAAAATATATTAAGTATAGGTCTAATATAAATGCAATAAGGACACAAATTCACTTGTATAGCAATGATGTTAATGATAATGAAATGCCATGCTGTAGAAGCTAGATTTCTTTTTATTATTCTTAAGATTGTAACTTTGTACTCTTTCTAATTTGATGTGCTGTATTTACTTGAACATTGAAGGCTAATAAGTATTTTTATTTATAAAATCCTCCTGATTTTACCCTGCACATCATAAAATAATTCATAGAAAATGCTTTGTTTAAATCACAAAAGCAGAACAAAATAGTAAGAAGCCTGCAATCAGAAAATACCAAGCAAAGACAAATAGAAGAGGCATTGAAGACGGAAAGGAGTTCTACTGAGTGTGTGGAAGTACACCAGCCTGAGAGATGGCTGGTACTTCTGTAATGGCTTATATGCTTTTTGATGGAGGCACTAAAGAAAACAGCAGACAGAAGTAGAATAGGTTATGTGAGAACTTGTGATCTGGGGAAAAAAAACAGGTTTGACATCAGCCAGTCAGGCTAACTTTGTACATCTTTAATATTATATGTTTTATACCCATTTAGGAGGCAATTTGTATTTAGATCTAGATCAGTTTCCTACTTTCTGTTTGCAAAGGATCACAGGAGCATGTTTATCTCCATTACCTGGCCAATGTTATGTTGGCTCTTCAGGTAAAGGTGCCCTAGGTACACATTGTAGGCAGATCAAAAACGTATTGATTCTGTTTGGTTTATCCATTGAGCTTTCCCTTGTATTTTCCTGTGAAGCCTGAAAACTGACTCCAGATCTAACATTTCTCCTGAAGCTAAAGTCGAGTTCTCACCAATCCTGCAAGAGTTTTATGAGTTCTACAAGAACTCATGGGCTCTAACTTTATAAACTGTTGTGCATGACAATTAAATTCAGTATTGTAACCCTGTAAATCCATCACTGGGTTTTCTGTTTCCAAGAAGAACAAAAACACCCATCAAGAAGCAAATAAATGAGCTGCAAATGTCACATTGCACACATTGTTTAAAGTCAATCTGTGCATCTACTGTCAGACACCACAAGACACCACCAGAGAACTGCTGCATCTTTCATACGGTTTCACAAAGTTCAGTTCTATGTGATGTGTCATTGCATCAAGTATTTTAGGACCTTGTATGTTCTCCCAGCCAAGAAACTTGTATGTTCACAGTGTGGTGCAAATAATTTTCAGATGTTTGCATAAAAACACATGAATCTATGCAGCTGCTCAGTGTCATTTTAGTTCTATGTCAGTTGATACTGTACCTTAAGTAGACTAATATTTGTACTGTTGATCTGTGGAGCACATGCAAAAAATGGGAAAATAATAAATTCTGTTAGAATTTCTATTTGCTATGACCTGAACTGTTCCTGCTTCAGTGTTCGGTGAACTGGCCTTCAAGGTATAGTGGCCTTCTGCTTCCGTCTTGTTCATGAAACATAACAGCAGAGAGGAGGATACCGAGTGATTCAGACCATTCTAGCTTATCCCTGAGTCTGGAATCTCTTTGGAGAGCCTATAAAATACCATGTTTTAGGGACTGCTGGCTGAGGAAGAAGATGGACGTGTTCTCCCAGAATCATCCGATGAACAGATGCATGTTTTTCTGGAATGATTAGATACTAGTTTGCTGTTCTAGCTTGAATATCAGTGTCACCTCCAGAATAACCGCTCTGTGCAGCAGCCATTATTTAAGATTATTTTCAAAGCCAGGAGCAGATTTTTAGTCAGTGTATTAAATGCAGCTGTAGCCTGTGTTTCATGTGAATTCATACGAAGTCGGCGCAGTGAGCTGAGTACACTTGAATTATGTCACATCGACTGAGCTGTGGCAGTTCTCTGAGGTTTACGCATTTGAAACAAGCTGCCTATATGAATAGCATGTGCTAACCTGTAGACGTGGCCACTCGTTTATGCTTCTTAGAAATGCCCTTAGAAATTCAGTCACTGCTTCACACGTACGTACGTTGCTATCGGGTATTGCGAGATGCATTTTAGTAACTGAGGGAATAAGTTATTTCAGTGAGCCTTTGCTGATCTTCCCTTTCAGAAGGGAGTTGAGTGTGAAAGTATTTTGTAGTCTTGGTACTAGACATTAAATAAGAGATAGGAGCATTAACAGCTGAAACTGAACTTATGTGCACTTAATGGTTTCATTTTGTGTGTTCAGTGCATTATCATCAGTGGAGAAAGTGGTGCTGGAAAGACAGAAAGTGCCCATCTGATCGTTCAACATTTGACCTTCTTGGGAAAGGTATTTCTTAGCCAGTCATGTAAAACTGTGAGCAAATCCTCCCAACCCCACCCCCGATTTCCACTTTATTTAATCTTTAATACTTAAAGCTGTTCATGTGAATTGTCCCACTTGAGTTAGGGACAAAGGAATCATGCATGTGAGATTATTGAATTAAGATACGAGAGTATGACCCACACTAAGTCATTCAGTATTTTTTTAAAGAGGAGATGCCAGATCTGAGTGTTCAGGGCCTGTGGTTATCCACAGTGTTTATCACATATAACATTGTTCATTTATACAATATAGGAATTATATATACAATATACATATACAATATACAATTATACAATAAGGAATGACAGATCTTGCTATGGCTCTGATCTTAGAATCTCTTACACATTTAAATGTTACAAGTGATGCTATTAGTGCAGAATGATGGGAAAATCAAGTGTGTAAGGTTAACCTTAAGTAAATGTGTTTAGGTTTTGGTGGTTTTGATACTCTAACTAATTATATGACACCTCAGAGACAGAACAATTGCAGAGAAAGAAGAATCTGGTAATTTCCAACCTGTGAGAGACTTTCTCATCAATTTTTGGCCCTGTTGTTGTACAAGTAGAGTGGTTAACACAGTATCTAAGTCCATACAAGCATGAGAAAGGGATCTGAAGCTAGCCTGGCTTCTGAAGCCAGGATTGGATTGCAGGTAAGAAATACATTCTTTTAATAATCCTGCTGCTCTCTATCTGTTCTGTCAAGGCCAATAACCGTGCTTTGCGTGAGAAAATTCTTCAGGTGAATCCTCTGGTTGAAGCATTTGGAAATGCCTGCACTGCCATCAATGACAACTCAAGTCGCTTTGGAAAATACCTGGAAATGATGTTTACACCCACAGGAGCTGTAATGGGGGCAAAGATTTCTGAATATCTACTTGAAAAATCAAGGGTCATAAAACAGGCTGTGTAGGTATATTAACTGTCTGTCCTTTCACATTTATAGAATGTTTGGATTCTGTTTAATTCTCAAAAATTATTTGTTTTAAATGCTTTTGTGTCTTCTGCTAAAGCAGTAATCCTTTGTACAGTGCTATGATTGCAAGAACAGTCAGGGGTTTTTTGGAGTGGAAGCCTGAGCTGCTCTGTTCTTTGGAGATGTGATGTGCTTCGCTGGGTTTTCTGTGTTTCACAGTTGCTGATCCTACACCATTAAAACAAGTGGGAGATTTGCTACCTACTTCAGTGAGCTTATGATAAGAACTCTAATTTTACATTGTACAAGGTGTCACAAGAATAAACAGGTGTTCTTTAAAAGGATACTTTTTTTTCCCAGGGGTGAGAAAAATTTCCATATATTTTATTATATTTATGCTGGCCTTTATCATCAGAAGAAACTTTCTGAATATAGACTTCCTGATACAAAGCCTCCTAGGTAACTATCACTTGTTTTAACTGCTCGTTGTAATTAGCTATTGATCAGCTCTTGCTTTCAGTATGATGCCTTAAAATCTCTCTTAATCCTTTTCCATCCCTTAAGGATCTTTTTTAATCCTCCCAAGCAAAGAAGAGAATGGACGATAAGGCATTACATTATTTGTATTTGTCTGACAACTCTAACTATTTAAAGAGGAGGAGGAAGAATCGAGCTGCTTCTTATGTAGAATTTCTGTTGTACTTTCAGATCAGGACGGTCACCTTATGATTGAATATGAACACAGAACATGCTTTGGAGTTGTGTTTTTTTAATTTGTATTTGTACTTCAGGTGCATCTATCTGTACTGGGTGAGGGGGTATGTGTGAAGTGTTGGTAACACTATCATAGATATTAACAAAGAATAAGCAAAAGTTAGTGCAACAGAAACAAAGACTTCTTAGGAATTAGCACCAAAGTATGTAATTGGAAGATACTGAAATAGGTGTTCTTCCCAGTTACTGAGGTACTTGCATTGAAGTCACTGGAGGTTGTACTGTCATATCTGCTAGTACAGTGCTTTCTTTCTCCGACTCTATTTAGATACATTGATAATGAAACTGGAAGAGTAATGCATGACATTGTTACTAAAGATTCATATGGACAACAATTTGAAGCAATTCAGCATTGTTTTAGAATTATAGGATTCACTGATGAGGTAAGACACCCAGTTTCTAAACCATTATTGACCTTCTTTATAAAAACTGCTTGCCATTTGGTTTTGTGGATACACACCTGTGCCACAGACACTCTCTCATGACAGAAGTGAACTGTGAAAGCATAACCACCCACTCAGAAGCCAAGACCAGCCTGAGGTCTCAGTCGGTGCTCAGGCCAGTCCATTCACAGTTCTGCATCACGCTGTTTTCTGTTCAATAGGAGCTTACTTGAATTCGTAGAACTTGCTCTCAGGGCAAGCTAAAAGCCCTATTAGTCATTCTAGTGCCCACCTTTTTCTTTCATAGCCTAAATATGATCTATATATTTGAACAGAAGAGTTCTTCTTGTCATCTTTTACAGGAAGTGTACTCAGTGTACAGAATTCTGACTGGAATCTTAAATACTGGAAATATTGAGTTTGCTGCTATTTCTTCTCAACACCAAACAGATAAAAGTGAGGTTCCCAACCCAGAAGCCTTAGATAATGGTAAATACAATTTAACACCCTCAGTTCTGTAAGTGCAATTTGGCTGTATTTGTGAGAACCTCTAACTTGTGGTAACAGTTGGTGATGCTGGTGATTTCCACTGCATAATCGCAGTCATGTATATCTTTTTTTCCACTGTCTTTTAGCTGCTGCACTACTAAGTATTGGGTCAGAAGAACTTCAAGAGGCCCTAACCTCCCACTGTGTTGTAACACGAGGGGAGACTATTATCCGAACAAACACTGTGGACAAAGCAGCTGACGTGCGAGATGCCATGTCTAAAGCACTTTATGGCCGGCTCTTCAGCTGGATCGTAAATCGTATTAATACGCTGCTTCAGCCAGATAAAAATATATGGCAAGTTACACATCACTGAATCATGTGTATTTACTATGCATATGTCTTTGATGGGTTCATCCACTTGTATATTTTTGGTTTTGTAGAAAGGGTGCAGTGTTTATTTTGGCTAAGCCTTCAAAATGGCTTTCATGCTGCGATACTGAATTCTGTTTCCAAGACATTAACCCCAACATTTTCACAGAGCTGAGTAGAATTTAGCTACTGAAGCCAGTGGAAATTGGGGGATTAAAGTACTGTACAGTTCTCTGAAAATATGCTTCCTATGTAGTGAACATTAAAATCATACCAAAGACTGGAAAATAGTTGGGGTACCCTGAAAAACTTGAGTGTATTCACGGTCCTTAGAGTCCTTCTGCTTTTGCAAGCTAGTGATAAATACAGATCTCAGATTATTATTTTGCTGCTACTTGAGATGTAAGTGATGATTTTTTATTTTTCGTAATCACAGAAACATTCACATTGTGCATCCTTATGATTTCATTGCCAAGTGCTGATCTGGCTGCTTTGGTCTTTTCAAGCAGCTATAGAGATTTTTAGAAACAAGGGAACCCCTTAGATGATGTGAAAATGCCTCTGATCTGAGATCTCTTCATGGCACCCCACTATATCTAATAGATGTGTCCTTATCCATCGTTGCAGTTCTAGTGGGGACTGTGGTAGGAGTACACTTGAGCTTACACATGGGCTCATAACAGTCCAGTTGTAGCAGCAGCAGACTTGGTGATGACCCTTCTGACTGCGTATAGCAGAAACGTGCTATTAGAGCTTGACACCTTTTGTTTACCTGAAGGAGGGGGCAGTAGATTTTATTTGGGATCTACCTATTGAAACCACTTGGCTTAATAGGGCTGCTAAGTGTCTGTTACTGTGTACCTATGATTCTCCTGCCATCTTCATGGAAATTGCAAGAAGCAAGTGGAAAGCAAAAGCGTTAATGATGCTGATCAAATGCACAAGTTGTCTTTGGTTCGAACACACTTTTTCTCCTCTCTTTTTGCAGTAGATTGGCTCAATTATGCAGTCTTAGTTACAGTGTTTATTTTTCTTTTAACTTGGTGTTGCCAGTTACGAACATTGTTTGTGTTTTCGCATGCAGCAGTGCTGAAAATGGGATGAATGTTGGGATACTTGACATATTCGGATTTGAGAACTTTGCAAGAAATTCCTTTGAACAGCTGTGCATAAATATTGCTAATGAACAGATCCAGTTTTACTTCAATCAACATATCTTTGCACTCGAGCAGGTAAATTCAGCTCTGATGAGGTCTAGTTGAATCACTCGTCCTGAACAATAGATCATATTCAGGAGTACTTTATAACCTATAAAATGGCTTTGTGATTTAAATGCAAGATAGTGATATCTATCAGTTGAAGTTTTGTAAGTCATCTTGTTGGGGCCTATAGAGTATTGCTGGGCGTCATTATTGTCCTAATGATGATGTTGCTTTTACTGGTCAATATTAAAACTGTGCCGGCGACTTCACAGATGGAATATCAGAGTGAAGGAATTGATGCTGCTGCAGTGGAGTATGAGGACAACCGTCCACTTCTAGACATGTTCCTCCAGAAACCCATGGGTCTCCTGTCTCTACTCGATGAAGAAAGTCGCTTTCCTCAGGCAACAGACCTAACTTTGGTTGGTATGTGCAAACAAAAATCCAGGGAAATAGCACATATATTTTGAGAGGGCAGGATGACATTTCTACTCAAATTTTACTATCCTAGTTGTCATGCTGAGGCCATGCCATTTAATTTGGTATTTTAAGTATATTTTTCATTGTGTTACCTAATTTTTATATGTGTTTTCATTTCTTTTTATATTGCAAAAGTTATCTTACATATCAGGTGTCAAGGGCTTATTGTCTTTCCAGCATTATAAGGAAATAACCTGTGTCTTGTCCCTGTACGTGAGGTGCAGCAAGCAGTATTTATCCCTGTTTACTGAAGGGAAGGCTGAGACTTAGAATTTTGTTTCTAGGACCACCCTGTGGGCAGCATTAGTGTTGACAGTAAAATTCAGATCTCCCAGGCTCCTAGGCCCATGTTTATCCAATTAGAAAACACTGCTTCACTCCAGATTATCTCATCATAAATAGAAAGTGTGTGTTATTTCTGATGTGCCATCTGGCTGAATATTTCCCTTTCTCATGCATATTTTACATATATTCTAACAAATCTTGGTGCCAACTTTAAAACAGGCGGTGCATGCCATGTTTCAAACTGTTGTCTTGCTTGTGTTTACTACAGCTACATTTTTCCCTGCAATATAAAACAGAGTTCCAGTTCCTTCAATGGAATGTGCAGCAGAGGCCCAAACTGTTAATTCAGAGAGAAATAGGAGCTGCCTGTTAAATTGCACAATATATGTACAAGATTTCTCACTTCTGCTAGGCTGGGTTGAAACCTGAATTTAGGTCACAGATAGAATGAATGCTGTGGTTTCATTCCAGTCCTCATGTGCGTGCTAAAGCTGTGTGCCTCCTTGTGAGTCCTATAAATCAGTTAATTCTGAGTGTTGACCTTGGGCTTTGGCAGAGGCTGATCTGTACACACTACAGCAGGACCCCTCAAGGAGACAGCGAGGTGGGATATTTTGCCCTCTCCAGATGTGCCAGACAACCATTAATTCTACCACCCTCCTCCCTACCCCTCTGAAATCCCAAACTTAGTTCTTCTTGCTTTAAATACAAGCTTGATTAAACATTAATAGAAAGAAAAAGCTAACACAAAATTTTAACGAATTCTAACATTAGCAAAAACACGTTGATAATATTTTCTGACCTACACAGCATGACAGATAATTTTATCAATTGGTTTTGGCCTCACATCTCTAGTTGCTTGTTCAGATGAGGAAATATAATAGCAAGTTTTACAGTATCGGCACTAATTTAAGTACAAACTATTAAAGAGCATACAAAATATCACAGGGCATAAAGGATAGTTTTCTTAGAATCATAGAAAGTGGTGTTTCTTTTTCTATCAGCGCTTTAGAGATAGTCATGGGAAACAGAAAGCCTCTTTAAGAAGAGGTTTTAGATAGAAGCCTCTTTTTCTGTAGAAGTCCAAAGGTAAATGAGAGATGGCCCTGGCCTTGGATACATTAACATATACTTAAAACATGATACACAAAGCTAAATGAATGGCGAAAGGAAGACAGGTAAATACAAATAACAGGCATTTAAACAAGAGAGATACGTGCACAACTTTGAATGTACATAGCTGAAATAAACCCACCCCAAACCCTCTATGTATATGTGAGCAAATTCATAGCAAAATATGAGAAGTCATCATACCTTCTCACTGACCTCTCTCATTTGATAGTTTTCGATGCACAAAACTATCCACAAACAGCGATATGCAGGACAGTCCTGCTAGGCTAGTTTAGAATGAGCTGTTCCATTCGGCAGTGGCAGCTTGGAAGAAAGCAGAGAAGCTGGCATGCAGCTGTTTCTGAGCAGTCTGATAGTACTTGTGTTTGTAGTGGTTCTGGCTTCTTGAACAGCGAACAGTCCCTGATTAACATGAAGATTTTACTCAGTCACTCTGAGTCACTTGTGTCAATGTCTCTTCTCAATATGTAGATAAATTTGAAGATAACTTACGATGCAAGTACTTTTGGAGACCTAAAGGAGTAGAACTGTCATTTGGTATTCAGCACTATGCTGGAAAGGTAAGGGCATGTGATTTTTCTTTAGTTCAAATAGCAGTGGTGTGGTCATTATTTGTTTTATCCAAAGTTTCTGTTCTATGGTTTGGTTGGTTGTTTTTTTTTTTCTCATTTTAAGAGCCAAAATGATAAAGTTTATGGAAACCTAGACTCTCTGATAAATTTTTCATGTGTAGTAGTCCATTTTAGAACCTATCCTTAGGGCTCTTTCACAGATTGTGTAGAGAGTAACCACCTTTTATTCTGAAAGAAATCTGGCACCAGAGACACCATTACTGCAATCATTTCAAAGAAGCAGCTCTCTGGAGCCAGAACAGGGTACGTGATTGTTTGCACTGTGTGAATGCCACAGTAGTTCTGTGTGTGAGTGTCTACAAGTGTATGGATAAAATGTAATGTAAACGAGCATCTGTAATAGAACTTAAGCTCCTATGGAGTGCATTGGAACGACTGGAACTAGCAAGCACAGATGTTTTCTTGTACTGTGTAGCATCTAACATTTTTTGTTCTCAGCAGTTCACACATTATTTTATATGGGGAATAACAGTCCAGTTTTTTCCCATAACATGAGTTTGCTTACGATTTCAGGTCCAAATCTTTGTAAACAAAACCAAAATGCAACAGCCAAGTTTTATATAATTATCGATGAAGTCTCATCTCTGGCTCATTATAAGACTCCAGAATTTTAAGATATGTTCTAGTGAACTTTGTCCAGCTTTCTGGCTTTTTTTAATGATAACTGGAAAAGTTCATACAAGTTCAGTAAATTATTTGTACTCAAGTTGTAAAAGCACCACTGGCCAGCTGTCTATTGCAGAAGAACATTCATTTTCTATGTAAACTGATGGACTCCAGTAGAATTGGGCTAGAGAGGAATACTGCTAGTGATAATAAAACAGGTCTATAAAATTACCGCAATTTTTAAAAAAGAAATAAAAAGTTAAGCAAAATTAACTGATTCTTATGTGAATACAAACAGCCAGCTATTAATTAAATTGAAATAGTTTAGATGAATGTTTTGTTTTCCTACTACTATTTCTGAAGCAGCAAGATGCCTAATTTAGTGTACCTAGATGTGCAACTTACTGCCGTTCCTCCAGCAGGTCTACCTAGAGATCACGAGTTTGGTGCAGACAACAAATAGATGATGCCCACCTGAGAACTGTTTCTTATTTCACATGTAAACTGTCAACTTAAGCTTTAATGAGGCATCTCTGTTCCATTGCATCATGCAGACCATGGTTTGACGTGACAAAGCATAGTACAACAGGATTTAAGCCAGTTAACCCGGTTTGATGTGCAGTGACATGCTATGAATATAGGTGCTATTTATAGCCAGTTCACATTCTGAAGGCACTGCTTTAGCTGTGCTCTTTTAAGTCCTTTGCAGATAATTCAAGTGGCTTGTCAGAGCCAAACTAACTGGCCTACTTGGTCATCTTTACTGTTCAGATTTTAAAGAACGTAGCAGTTTATGGGTAACCCATTTTGGCAACTTTTCTGATTCTGTTTCCCATGCTAGGTATTATATGATGCCTGTGCATTCCTTGAGAAGAACAGAGACACTCTTCCTATGGTGGTGTTGCGAACTTCAGAGAACAAACTTCTTCAGCAGCTGTTCTCCAGCCCCTTAACAAAAACAGGTATTTTCTGCACAGCATTGCTAACGTTGGAACTGCTTCAGCTACCTACTCCTCTAAAACTCTAGTTGTTTCTGGGCACATTTTTTTATTCTTTTTCAGCTCTGCTGTTTAAAGTTTCCTCGATACCTAAAATGTTATGATGGTTGGGTTTTTTAATAGGTGGACATGAATTCTTTTGTAAAGCCCAGGCAGCAAGATTCAACCCTTAGTCCAGAGAAAGGGAGATTATCTGGCATGTAGAGCATGAACTCACTCTCAGAGCTGGATGAGAATATGGGAGATTCTTGGTTCTTAGTCCTGTACTAACGTCAGATCTCAGTGTATAGATTTTTGTGTGCCATGTCTTACAGTTCATAAATTATCTCATGTAGATGAAGTTGTTTGGAGGCAATATCCGTCTGTTTAGATGCACTGATTCAATATATAGCATTTCTTACAAATGATAAAAACACATATTAATCTGCTAGGATTAATCAATTCAGTTGATTTAAGGCTTGTTGACACTGACTTATATGCAAGTGCACACATCTATAGCTAAATAAAACAGCAAGATGGAGTTTGATTACTCCAGGGATGCCAGAATACCAGTAACCTATATAAGTTATAGTTCTGCACTATACATGCAAACGAGCCAACAGATGTACACATCTCTCAATACATTCTACATTTTAAAAGTCTCTTTTTCATAATGGATAAGAAAAAGATGTAATACCAAGGAATAGTCTAAATAAGATGGATTGTCTTGATTGCAGAATTCCTGTGATCTGGTATGACGTACGCAAATGAGGTGGTTGTATTTGTAGGTAGAAATAAGTGTACATGCATTAGGTAGTGCTGTGTAGGCTTATTGTATGTGGGCTGTGGATGCAATTCTGAGCCTGAGCAGCAGCTCTGTCTGGGATTTCTGGAACCTCAGTAGCCTAGTGAGGCCTAGGCCTCTGGTGATGCCTTTAACCTCTCTTGAGATTTCTATGCAGAAAAATAACATCTAGACAGAAACCTATATTGGAGGCTTCTTTGCACTTGTAAAACTGGGATAGATTGTCTACATGGGATAGATTCCTGTTACAGCGTCTCTGTTCTTTTCCTGTAATTAGAGACTCTGGATTACCCCCTTTCAAATTATGCTTTTAGAGGTCCCTGGGAGATGAGGATCTAATGAGGAATCTGCTTCTCCTTTCAGCTATGACAGGCTTAGATGGAGGGGCGTGTAGTTTAACATGGAGTAGGGTTGGTTTGTGCCCAAGTGGGGAACAAAGAATCTTTGTGTCTACTCCTGACATTTGAGTCTGTGTTAAACTGGTCAAAGAGGTTCTTATTCATCCTGGGTGGATCAAGCAAAGCAAAAAAAGAAAGCTCACAGCTGGTTGAATGTGACTTCTCAGCTTCGTTACTGCCGTTCTGTACCTTGGCACTATTGTCAGAATGAAACAGATCAGGTGCTTTGTCCCAGCTATCAGCCCCAATTATTCTAAGTATTGTACTCTTGATTTTATTGCATTTTTTAAAATCAGAATGCTTATGCTTTCGTGAAAACTCATCTTTCTCTCGCTTTTTAGAGGTATTTTCAGTGGCAGCAGCACTGAACTTGGGTATTTTGACCAAGATGC
>NW_010192040.1:20461-28066 GCF_000695765.1 Mesitornis unicolor
AGCAGGAAGATGCTTCTCATTGTAATAATGCGTATAGTGTTGGTGTATTTCCAATTCTTTGTTTTGTCTCTTACATCCCTTCCTTGTTTCCTGTTTACATTAATTGCACGCTTCTGCCTCCCATTATAAAATATTTACCTTTCCATGAAGAGCACCCAGCAAGTGAAGTATTGTCTGTATTTCTGTCAAGTTGGTACAGGACATCCTGTTAAAAAAGATATTTTGCATGTGCTCCTGTGTATGGTGTTTTGAGAATATCTTGAAACCCTTATGTCATTTTAATTTTTTTAAGTCTTTGTGATTTTGCTCTTATTTTTTCCAGCTGTCTAATATAATTGGCACTCACATCCTGTGTTGGGGCCTCTGTTCTGAAATCAGATTGTTGCCAGGTTTAGTTTTGGCAGCTTGCAAGCTAAATGAAAGGTTTGGCTGAGAACAGAAGGTATCGCTGGCAATGCTGCTTCATCTCTGCTCAGTGAAGAAAGATAATGATATTCTCTTAACTTTCTACAAAGAGGCTCTTGTAAACAAAAGAATAATGACTGTAGATGTCCCGTCACACTCTGTCTTGCCTCTTACCTCTCTTCCCTCCACTCAAAGGGCTTCATTCCTAGAGCAAACCAGAAAAAGTACAGATTAAGATTCATAGTCCTGATACAATTTTCTCCAGCTTTTTGTAGATTACTGCCTGATGAAAGTTAATAATGTACATGGAAGCCATATTGCATCTCTCCAGGTAACCCTGGCTTGAAATGTGCCTTCTGCCGGTACCTCTGGTGTTTTGTTTGAAGACGAGGGACAGCACATTCTCACATCTGCTTGCAACTAGCTCTGGAATTTGCAGCGTAGGTGGTTTCTGCCAAGCAGCAGTCGCCAGTCTGTGCAATAGTCACTAGGTGGTGCTATCCCAGAAGCCAGAGGGATTTGAGACTGGTAACGCGGGTCTGACCATTACTGAAAATGTAGTTCTTAAATACCAGTAAGAACAAAAAGATCCCTTTCCCTCCCTGAGAAGATCCTCCCTTTGAAGTATATTTATGTAACTGTCTTGTCTTCTGCTGTCGAAAACCGAGCAGCAGCGAGAAAATAAATATTAAAAAGACTAAATTCTTTCACTAATTTAAGATCATGTTAATCCCTGTAATTTATCAAATATACTCATCCCCTCTTAACAAATTCTTCTGTTTCAGAGTAGCAGACTGTGTAGTTTAAAGGGCCAGAAATTAACAGCAGGACTTTAAATATACGTTTATGATAGTCATTTATAGTTAAGAGAGCGCACAATTACTGACAGCAGAACTCAAAGCGTTCTGGCACTAATTTTGTAAAGTGTACAGCATGTTTTGTCGTCTTTCAGTGGGAATTTAGACACATTTGGTACATTTTGGAATCTGTTTGCACTTTCTAGGGACCTTTAACCTCAAAACTGAATGAACATACTCTGGTTTAACCTGCCAGTTCTCCCAATTGCTTCCATATTTGTCACCCTTTTTCTACAGACTCAGCTTCTTGTGCTGATGATTCTTTATATTCTAAAATTAAAATAGAATTTACTCCACATACAAGAGAGAAGTAGAGCATTTTACCAAAAGTTGCCATACTCTGATTGAATGTGCATGTCCCCATTCAGATAGAATACATTCCTGTTTGTCTCTAGTTTTAGTTTATCATTGTTGCAGCTAAAGCATTGGAGAGAAAAGGAATCCTGTGATCCAGAAAACGAAGCCCTATGTAAGAGAAGAGGGCTTTAATTGGAAAATTAAGGAGGGCCTGGGTACATTCACTGGTGGTATCAGTGAGGAGTTGGACCATTTGATGCACTGTCTTGATATTCAATAAATTTTGCTGCATCCCCTTTGAGTGGTGGTACCATCAGACTGCTTGGGCAAAGCACCACTGGGGCTTTTCAGGACTGCAGCTCCCTCTTCCACTTTTCACAGAATCACAGAATCCCAGAATCCCAGACCGTCAGGGATTGGAAGGGACCTCAAAAGCTCATCCAGTCCAATCCCCCTGCCGGAGCAGGAACACCCAGATGAGGTTACACAGGAAGGCGTCCAGGCGGGTTTTGAATGTCTGCAGAGAAGGAGACTCCACAACCTCTCTGGGCAGCCTGGTCCAGTGCTCTGTCACCCTCACTGAGAAGAAGTTTCTTCTCCAATTGAAGTGGAACCTCCTGTGTTCCAGCTTGTGTCCGTTACCCCTTGTCCTATCATTGTTTGTCACCGAGAAGAGCCTGGCTCCATCCTCGTGACACTCACCCTTTAAATATTTATAAACATGAATGAGGTCTCCCCTCAGTCTCCTCTTCTGCAAACTAAAGAGCCCCAGCTCCCTCAGCCGCTCCTCAGAAGGGAGATGCTCCACTCCCTTGATCATCTTTGTAGCCCTATGCTGGACTCTCTCCAGCAGTTCCTGTCCTTCTTGAACTGAGGGGCCCAGAACTGGACACAATATTCCAGATGCTTTTCCTCTCTTATGCCTTGTGTTCCCCAGATAACCAGATCATGCTGGTGGGGTAGAGAGGTCTGCCAGAGGGGCTTCATCTTCTCAGAAAAGCTGCAGTACAGTGTGGTTCTTTACTATTGAAGCACAACCTTTGCAGACTTTTCCCCCTTCTATGACTCCCTCTCACTCAGGACCTTTAGAGCTTTTGTCAGGGTTGCTCTGCTCTGCTTTAGGTCCTTGCAGGAGGCAGGGGGGAGAGTTTCTACCCAGAGGAAGGGAAAGGGAAATCCTCCAGCCTTCCCACCACCCAGCGCAGAGATGCTGGGAAACGTCCCTGTCCTAACTCTGAGGATCTGTAGGGTCTGGGCTTGGCTGCGTAGAATGAATAGAGAGTGTCTATTACCCATAGAGCAGTGTCACATGTAGTGATTTTGGTAGCACTGAGTATTGCTCACACGGTCAGAGTGATACAGTATCCATACATCATACATTGCTAATAAACACTCCTTGTTCATGGTGCCTAGATATTTGAGTCTGATCTGTCAAAATGAACTGGGATGAAAGTTTCCACAGCCTAAACTGACGAGTTAAAATAGTGACGTTTTAACAAGGGTTGGGTTGGGTTTTTTTGTCCAAAATAGGAGGAAAATAGGGTTTTTTCCAAAAACAAATTAATTATAATTAGCCTGCTTAAAGGTTACTTCCCCTCCTCAGTATTGATTTTTAGTCTGTGTTCTTTGTGCCTTTGAGTCTCCAGCCCTGCTTGCAGCCCTCAGACAAAACAGAAATTATAAACAATGCATGTCTCATATGAAGAAAACCCAAAACAAACAACTAACGGACCATGTGCTGAGAGAGAACGTGAAAAGAATGTTTCAGGCTTGCTTTATGTACACACTAAAGAACACAAGAACTAGAGCCTTTTGCAAAATCACCTTAAAGAACTGCTTTCACCAGTCCTTAGTGACAGGAGCACTATCTCAATATTCATTTGTCTGTAACTTTGGTAGCAGCTGATTCCTCTTGAAGATTCAGAAACTGAGGGAAACAAATGGATTTTCTTGCATTTCAGTGCCACGAACAGATACTGCTGGGCATAGACTGAAATCTCAGCCGTTTGAGATCATAGGTGCTTTGCCACCGTTTTCAGTGTAACCACGGTTTGGCAAGGCGTGCTTGGCGCTGTGCGTTCCTGTTGAGCACCAGCCCTTCCTCTGGCCACAAGTAGCAGCACGTCTCTTGGCTTGGTGTGTGTCACACTTACCCACTGAAATACAGCACGTTTCCGATTGGGCTTAGCGGATTTTTTTCCTCTTAATTCCACACATCACAATAGAGCCAAAAGACTCAAATACATCTCAATTTTACTAATTTACTCTACAACTAAATACTTTTATAATGGTACTTTTGTGTTACTATTTTCACCTCTAAGAGATAACTGTAGGCACTCTAAGTCAAATAAATCGGAAACAAAGCCACTGTAATGATAATCTTTGTACTTAAAGATGAATCAGAATTTGTATTTGGTGAGAATTTGGGTCAAGTTAATGGAAGCTATATATTTTCACTTGGGACATAGAGGCTTTCCTACTTCTAACTGCTCCATATGCTAAAAGCATATAAAAGTTAATTGTTTTTGCATTGCTGCCAGTGTGCTGTGTGCGAAGAGAGGCTTTAAACCACAGCTGTGCACCTTAACAATTGTGAACTTTACTGGGTTGCAGATGTGGGACATCAGTAAACTAAATTAAATGTAGCTTAACTGAGTTTGAGAGGTGGAGGGTTGGATTACTTTTTATTTAGTTTTTCAGTTGAGCATTTTACAGTTCAGTGTTTCTTTTTCTTCGTATCCTAAGGTTTTTTGTCATAGGACAAATGCAGTACTTGGATACTCACAAGACTTGCTAGCAGTAGAATCCAAAACATGCCCTAAAATAGCCCGAGAAATGGAACTTGTTTAGAAACAGAACCATCTATCAGATCAAAGTTAAGGTCTCAGTCCTGCTAAAGCTTTATGTAAGACATAACAATTATTTACTGTTGAGAATAACTCCCTGTAAATAAAGAGTGTCAGTGAACCTCTGGAATTGCATATAGCAGTAAGCACAGCAGCTGAGAAGGGTCAAATTAGATTTATCACGTTTATGTTTGGTAAAGGGCATTATCCAAGCAGAAGTCCACTGCTTTTAATAGGAGAACTCACGGATTACATTGTACCGAAAGTGGACAAAGGGCATAGATTTTTCTTTTTGTCTCCAAGTGCTTGCAAACTGAACCCTAAACATGTACAAGTGGGCAAGTTTAGTAACAGATCTTGATGAGCTTACTGATTTGATCCATAATAGGCCATTCTGTAGACCAAATCTTGAGAATAATTTTCCTTTACCTTTCTCTCAGAAGAGAGGAGATATCGTTTCAATTTTCATGTTTCTAGCCTAACTTCTGAATTCTATAATAAATATTATCTCACAGTACTGAACAAGAATTAATCTTAACACTTCATTTTATACCAATAAAATTCAAAATACGTTGATGTTGAGGAAGGAAAAGATGTATTGCACAGAAGATGTTACATTTTTTAATATTAACTAGTAGGCTGTGGAATCTCATTGTGCAGCACATAGAGAATTTAAATAGAGAAATATTCAGATAATATTATACAGTAGTTGTTTTAATGAGTAGTTTACTAGGCAGTTTCTACAGGCACTGTCTGCTGTAAGGTCAAGCTGTGTCAAAGATGCTCAGTTTGTCCTGGGAAGCATTCAGTAGCTCTCAAGATCAAATCCTAGAAGAGCAATTATTTTTAAATTTGCTAGTGAGTTTGTCGAGTAGATGAATTTGTTGAATATTCAGATAACCTTGCTGGTTTGAGTATCCATAATGGTTTTTGGTGTGTCCTTTACAAGGGTACTTATATTTCCCACTCTTTCAGAATAATTGAATTAGGGGTTATTGTATTTAAGAGAGGAGTGTGGTTGGTGGAAAACAAATTTCTGAGTCTGTGCTGGATTTTGTGTATTTGTTTCAGAGTATTTTGTGCTCCGAGTGTGCTGTCTTGCTATGATTTTGTACTTCTATCGATTTTCTCTACTCCTTCACCCTGTAATGGTCAGTACTTTACTAAACCAGCATTCTGCTTTCTCATATTGTTTGACTTTGTCTTACATATTCCAAGCTGACTTGACTTGACGCAGGAGAGCTTACAACTGACCTGCCTGCTCAGCAGGTCTCAGTGTGTGACAGAGACAGAACGTTATTTGTGGGTGTTTGTGTGAATGGGTATTTGCTTCATTAAGTGTGGAGGCGCAAATATAAATAGGAATAAGGTTTTGAATTACCACAAAAGCAACTGATTTTGTGCTATCACAGAATCACAGACCGTTAGGGATTGGAAGGGACCTCCAAAGCTCATCCAGTCCAATCCCCCTGCCGGAGCAGGAACACCCAGATGAGGTTACACAGGAAGGCGTCCAGGCGGGTTTTGAATGTCTGCAGAGAAGGAGACTCCACAACCTCTCTGGGCAGCCTGGGCCAGGGCTCTGGCACCCTCACTGAGAAGAAGTTTCTTCTCAAATTGAAGTGGAACCTTACCTACCACTATCTGTGGTAGTATATTGAAGTGCTGAGATCCAGATGAGCAAACATTCACTTGAGAAGCCTTTCAGATGTGATTACATTAGTAGTCAACATCATTAATGCCTAGATTTAAAAAATAGAGAGGTCTGGGACTTTCATAAAGTTCTGTAACTATGTTTCATCCTAAATTAAAAGGATGTTTAAAAGACAACTCTTCTCTTCAAGTGTCAAAACCTGTTTTTGATGCAGTTTTCATCCTATATAGCTTAGGGTCCTAACCACTGAGAAGATTGATAGTCATAGTGAGGTTCTAGAAAATGTTCCTCCACTTTATTCCCTGTGCTTTCAGTGACACCTTTGTACCTGAGGTTTTACCACTGAATTTATTGAGAATCTTCACTGCATTAGTAGGATTTTGATCAGACTGTGTATGTATGGAGCAGCTTCAGCAGCAGGTCCTAAATGGTGGAATATATACCATAAGATGTTTTTATATATAGGAAACATACTCTGGAAATCCAAACAGTGGGCTGGAAAACAAAATTCTTGACTTCTCCTGGGTTTCCTGTTTATTCACTGTTCTTATATGAAGTTATTTTGGCCTCAGGTTAGACTGAGTAAAATACCGAGATAACTACCGTGTTCTTCATAATTAAACTTTTACTTTTCTAGATAAAGCATATGTGATTTGGGGAAAAAACCAATCTTACATAATAAGCAAGAGAAAGGATGTCAGTTACATAAAACTGTGAGGGAGACCAGAGCTGAATCAGCATGTGCAGTAACCAGATTTTCAGCCTGTATATGTTTTTGGAAGTATTCTTCCACGTACCTCTGGAAAAGATACAGCCTTCTTGTCTGTCTTGAATAGAGGTAATTAGAAGAAGGGTATTTTGGCTAATACTGAAAATTAATGGAGAATTCCTCAACAATGAAGTCTTCACAGAAAATCTACCTCTGTAGTTTTCTTCTGCTGTCAGTTACAGATGTGTTACAGGAACCAGGGCAACCTGCCGGGGCAACAGAAATGGAGAGGCACTTTGCCAGTGATGCAGGCTGCAGCACTCAGTACTGCCTGCTGTTCCCCAGAGACTTCAAGGTTTCTTGTCCTGAGTGGGTTACACACAGCGGCATCCAATAGTGCACTACCAAAGATGCGGATGGAAGTTGCTAAGGACCGTATCTGAAAGAAGTGGCTCGTCTCTTCTGACAATGTAGAAATCATAACAAGCTGAGCTATTTTGTTCTGTAGAGCAGCAGCTGGGACACTGACCAGACCAGGCTGTGGCTAACCTGTCAGTCTCTAGCCAGTCAGCTCTCCAGCTAATCAGGCTGCAGACATGACTAAAGAAAATGCTGGACATCAAGCAGTAGAAAATGCCAACATTGTTTACACCATAAATTCTAATTGCATTTTCCAAACAATTTTTCGTATTTTCTTTTTCTTTTTTTCACTTTTGTTTGGATGCAGCTTCAGATAGTTAGCTCTCCGTCGTACTTGGTGTGCCACTCCTATCATTAGTCCTGTGTTTGGACAGAAATGTCCAATCTATGCCCACCTGGCTATGGCCAGATCAAGTA
>NW_010192040.1:28097-82255 GCF_000695765.1 Mesitornis unicolor
CCACTCTCCCTCTGCCACCTCTTTTCCAGAACCATGTGCCTGGGAACCTGTCCATCGTGTGATCAGGATATAGTGTGTGTGCCTTGCCCGCTGTCTGTAAGTTTGGTCCTGTGGAACTGTGATGTTCTGAGAATCACGTAAGGCTTGCTTGTGTATCTTATGATCACATACGTGCCCGTCATATTGCAGGAAGTGTCTGCAGTTCAGTGAACACACTCCCAATCAAGTAGCTGGCTACACGTCTGATTCAGTTCAGCTGAAAAGCTGGGCATGTTGCTTAAAGTAGCCATTAACACACAAGGTAGTGTTTTTAAAATATCTTGGGTGCTACCACTAACTAAATATATACCATAATCTGTTCTTCTTTACCAGGTAAGGGTAAAAGTTAAGACTTTCCTTACTGAGGTCATACATTTACATATTGTGGAATATAGTAGGCAGTTTGACCTTCATTTCATCTCAGCTGCTGTCAGTGTCTTTCTTCCCTTGCATTCTGCAAGAAGTCTACTAACTTACTGTATTAAAAAAACATTTCAACATAGCAGTGACGATGCTTACAAGCAAAGTTTGATTTGCTGCTGTAAACATCAGTCTGTGTGTTTGGCAGCATGTACCTTACTAATGTGGGAAATGACCCCTGAGGTGTGTGCGATGTGTGCAGTAGAGAGCAGAGCAGCACTGAATTTGTGCTCAGGATCTCCAGTCCCAGTAAAGCAATGTAAAGCTTTTAAGTATCCATAGATGTGATCTGTATCTACTTCATGCTAGTAAGACTAAAGAAACCTTTCATCTAATTGAGAATCAGGATCAGAATTTGGCAGTTCACTATGGCATGAATTTTTCATTTCAAATAATCTGGGCCAAAAAGTGCATCTTTTTTTTTTTGCTCCTGAAGCAATTGCTTTTAATTAGGTTATTCCCAGGTGGGCCTCGCTATTACTAAGTTTTCATGGTTATCAGGTTCTGTTTTGTACTATGGATCTGATTTTGGAGATGCTGTTCCTCATTTTTTATTTCCTCATTCTGAACAGGAAGTGAAGTGATTCTCTTTTCAGAGTAAGCAGCAGGGGAAGTGTGTCTGTATTGATAGCTGTATTCTACAGGCAGTACTTTTATAAATATATTCTTGTGTAAAATGTGCAGTATATGAGAAAATTGGATTCTTAGCTTTTTATTGCACAAGATTAGCTTAAATGACTTCAGTGACTCAAAAGAATAGAGTTTTGATAGTCAGTGACCAGATTCAAATTAGTACCCAATAAAAAAGTACATTTATTCATTTATAGTCGAGCTAAGAAAAGCTTAGTCTTACAGTAGCAGAAGATGAAAATGCATTATGGAGATAAGCAGTCGACTTCCTTAGGCTAGATAAAATGTACTGAAAGGAAAGACGGAGAAGAATCTGTGTGTGTCAAAGACGTTGTCTGACTCTGTACCTCTTCTGGAGTGCAAGTGCTTAGCTGTGATTAGAAGTAGTACCAATGAAATATGAATGCATTGTAGCATTTCTGACCATATTAAACTATATCTACATGGTGTTTCAAGTAACCCCTCTTTATGTGAACCACAACCATGAAAGAAATCAATAAAATATACGAGGATAAGGGAAGAGCTTGTACTATGCCCTCTATATAATAGTAATATCCCTGGTACAGCTTGTACAGTAAGGTGACATTGTCATTAAGCTCTCTCTCTGTAAGTCATTTGCACTTCACAAACTAAACGTTGCATCAAAGCTTAATGTAATTCTTACCTGGCGTGCTCTTACTCTGGGAGGAGTGATCTATTGCAGACATAATCAAAATGAGGTTATAAATACAGTGTTAATATTACTAATATTTGCCTGATACTGCCTGCAGAACCCATCATCTAAGAAGAGCGAAGCACTGACAAACCATAAGTAACATCAGAACATCCAGCCAGAGAGTGTACTTTTCCTAATTAGTATGGAAAGTCAATGGCTGGACAAATCATTAATTTGGCCAGAGCACACAGTAAGTGCCAGGGATGCAAGTGAGAAGCCAGGAATGCTGACGAGTCCTTTCTGAGACCTAGAGAGCACTTCCAAAGTCCAGCCTGAAAAAAGACCAACCGTTTCTTCTTTCTATGCTGTGTAAATACTTCCAAAACTCCTCCTGCTTGGCTTTGCGCAGTAGAAGAGAGATGGTACTTTGACAGTGTGGTCTTTCTCACCTACCTGAAATGAGGCACCGGTGAAGGATACGTTTGCAGAGATGTGAGATCTCCTATACAGCTTCAAAACAAGAGGAGTTTTGCCGAGCCTTGGCACAGTGAGCCAATGTGTGTGTGCATAGACTTTTGTGCTGCTACATCTCTTTCTGTTGGAAGCTTTCAGAGCATTTCACAAACTTTAATGACTGAAACTTCTCAAAGCATTAATGTCATCCCTGCCGTTATTAAACAGAGAGAAAAAAGAGAAACACCGAGACTGACTAACTCCACCACTGACACCTCCACAAGGGAGGTTGTGGAGAGGTGGGTGCTGGGCTCTTCTCCCAGGTGATGGGGGATAGAACAAGGGGAAACGGCACCAAGCTGTGCCAAGGGAGGTTCAGGTTAGAGCTAAGGAGGAAGTTCTTTACTGAGAGGGTCGTCAGAAGCTGGAACAGGCTGCCCAGGGAGGTGGTGGAGTCACCATCCCTGGATGTGTTTAAAGAGCGGGTAGATGAGGTACTTAAGGATATGGTTTAGGGGGTAGACAGGAACGGTTGGACGTGATGATCTCAGAGGGCTTTTCCAACCGAGCGATTCTGTGATTCTATGTGATTCTGTGATTCAAATGAATCCCAGAGACCTTAGTCTCTGATACAGCAGACACATAGGTAGGAGCCTTAATTTTTCACGTGAGCAATCCTGTTGAACTGAAAAGGAAATGCATGGGAATAAAATAAAACATATACATGTTTAAAAGATTAACCCTAATTTTAACCGTTAACTTCTCTCCCCTCCCTCATGAATGCCTTTAAAAAAAGAAAAAAAAACAAGAAAATTTTGAATTTTAAATTGCTTATTTGGTCCATTTTATGGAGTTGGATTTAATGTAGGTAGTATTTTATTTAAGTCAGTGTGCATGTCACTGGTATTTTCTCTAAAGTATTGACCATATAATAGGTGTGAAGCCAGACTTCTGAAAGGCACAGTGCAGTCTTTTAACCTTTAACCGGCTTAACCTTTCAAGGAACCCATGGCAGTTGTAACTGGCTGTGTTACTATCTAAAAACATTTGTTCTTCAAATATTGATGTTCTTCACAAAGTGGAATAACATTTAATTATTTTTGGTGTGCAAAGTAATAAATGACCTTGTAAATGAAAATCGAATGCAGGGACAAGTGCCAAATATTTACTGACTTTAAACACCATGCTAACTCTGGGTAAAACATTTCTTATTACGTAGACTAATTTTCAAACCACATTTGTTCTGTTTATTTGCTTAGACATGTTAAAGTTAGGTAGTTATTTTCCTGAGCATGAACTGTTTGAGATGACTGATGCCCAGACTTTCATTGAAGCATCTGGAAAAGAAAATCCTAGTAACATTTTTCCTATGGATTTCATCTGATGCTACAATTCAGTAGTTAGTAATTACATAGGAATTCACTTGAGACATGAAATAAGAACTGGTAAGAATCCATAAAGAAGTAGTGTAGAATAGTCTTATGCTTAGCTTATTCTTTACTTTTGTCCATGAGAAAAAAAAATGAAACTGTTAGTGTAAAATATTAGTGTAAAAGAGACAGCAAATCATTGTGTGTGAATGTAATTTGGCTTTTCCTGGTAGTACACTGCAGTCACACTAGGTAAACAGTTATGTCCTTTGACCATGCTGTGTTCAGACAGAATCATGTCTGCTGACATAGCGTATAATGAACGCCTGGGCTACTGAACGTAAACATGAGGTAATACAACGTTATGGAAAGGGGTATTCATGCCTAGGTTACGAGAGGTGGTATGTGGTGAGCAACTAAAAGGTCCAAACCTATTGAAAGTAGTCAAATTGGAGCAATCCTGGGGGTGTGAATGAGCACTGGCTTGGCTGTATTACTACAAACAAATCAGACATCCAGGAGTATGTGCCAGATGAGACTCAGTATTGTGGACATCACATACAGGCCTCATGCTTGGGGTATATGGCAGCGTGTTGCTCTGAATTGAATTAACAGTCTGATTGGCAGATATCAAGCTGAAGTAAAAGCATATTCATGTCAGAACATCACAGGAGGGCTTCTGAATAACGCTAAGAAAATCAGGAACTCTCCGTTCTGGAGAAGCTCCTTCCTTGGAGCGAGTAACAGGGAAGAGATCCAAAGCTGATCATCAGGTGAAAGTGATAGTTGAATTCTCTGCAAAGTGCACTCGTTTACTTGGTCAGTTCAGAACTCTCCTAGCAGATTCCTGAAAAAAGGGGAGAGGGGAGAGAAAAACAAACAAACAAACAAAAAAAGAGCAAAAAATAGTACCTGTTTTTTATGTAGCTGTAGCCAGTTCCACCAATAGAGTACAGGGCTTTATTTTGTTAAGGTCAGTTAAAGCACTGGAAATAATACATCTTATATAAATATATTTGAACATGTTTGAAAACTGCTGAAGTCAATCTGGCAGTAGTCAACTGCTATGGGACTTGATGGGGTTGGGAATCTCACCTAAATATGTAGTTGTGGCCTGCTCCTCGAAGGAAGTAGCTAATGAAAAAAACCACAATATGTGAAGTTTGGGGTTTTTTAAGTAAGAACTGACCACTCTGGGGGTTTTATTGGTTTGTGAAGTCATTAAATATTTTTTACTGGTAAAAAGGTTTGTTCATTTGCTTGGTTTGCCAGATCAGAAATGTGAAGTTTCTTTTTAGTTTTGCATGAGGAACTGAAGGAGGTGTCAGGGATATTAGTTATGAGCCCTAGAAACCTAATGCCAGCGGTGAGTGTGGTGAACCTTGAGCAACTGTCTTATACTGTCTCTTCATTCTAAATTTCATTTGGTTATGAGTTTTGTAACTTGTTATAAAATGCAGAAAAATTTAGTAATTTTAAACAATCTCATTCAAATTTGTTTCTTCTCCCAACTCCCCTCTTTTATCCTGTGCTGTGTCATCGCTTCTCCAGTGCAAGGCTTTCAAACTTCAGATTTGCTAATCTGAAGCCTAGCCAAAAACCACCTTTCTGGCTTGTCTACTTGGCCAAAAAGGCAAAGAGTAATTTCTGACATACAACAGTGTCAAAATTATAGCCAAGAGAAAAAGAAATTCACCGACTACTTGCTCCTTAAAATCCTCATTTTAACCTTAGAAATTCATGTATATACCATGTGTATCATGTGTGTATGTACAGGTATATGAGATTGTCAAAAGAGAGTTGCAGTTCTCATTAACCTAAACATTAGAGCCCAAAGCAGTTTCCAAAAGTGTGAACATAGCTTTTGCTCCACGCTGTGGTTTAGACTGTCAGGTAACACACGCCGTTAGGTCTGGAAATGGCATGCCAGTTTTGCAGCGTTGTGTCAATCCCGGTGCCAGCAGCTTTAAAGAGAAATACTTTTTAAAACTAATACAGACTGTTTGAATTGCTTCAACGAATGTCATCGCTGTGTTTGAGTGCTGGCCCCCAGACTGTTTTCAGGGCATTGGTATTTTTCTTGTTAAGAGGAAAGTAAGAGCAAAAGTGCCTTTCAGTGTTATGAGGACACTGGGTTTGCTCTGCTCCCTCATGGAGCAATTACCAGCGATTAAGTGTTCCTGGTTTTCGTTTTTCCCATCCTGCCTCCGTAGCAGTGATGTACTATATAGTTTAGCAAAACTCTGAAGACTGTTTAGAGTTGCTGGCTTTCTGTAAAGCAAACAGCTAAACACTGCAGTTGATGCAAACAAGGCACTTAGCATCTGAAAGAAGTGTTAACACTTTATTTACATTTAAATTAAAATGGACACTTATTTATGTGTTCTGGTTCTGAAAGGTGTGTGGTACATCTGCAGAGGCCTATTGTTTATTCATGCTGTAAATCCTTTGAAATGTGTTAAAATGCTTCCCACTCATTATAAAAATCCTGCCACCCATGGATTAGGGCTTTGATGTCACCAATCCTGCTTCAAAGGGTTCTTTCAATGCTATTAATCACAGTTTAGCCTCTGAAGATATAGCCAGAGAAAACATTTGGACATCTTGTGCTAGACTTGCTAAAACTTTGAAATATATGGAGTGTCTTGCATATGCACAGCCCCGTATCACTTCCTCTCTATTCTCCGAGCCTTTATTTTGAAAAGCTGTTTGCGATGACTTTGGCTTTCTACAAGTACAGAGGAAAAAGTTTAGGACGTGTCATACTGTACATTTTAAGAAAGGCACTCATCTTTCAGTTGACACCACAGTATGTTTTTGCCTGAGGAACTGAGTCAGTCTTTAAAAACCCCAGGGTACAATAAGATTGGGGATTAAGCAGGCCTATATGTCAAAAGGTCAAAAAAAAAGATACCCTCTTATCATTTTCTCATCTCTTTCATTAGTTTGTGAGCTTAAGATCCTGTCTAAACACTTCAGAACCCACATGATTTCATAGAAACAAGATTGTTTCTGCTGTCTTTTTCTCTTTTAAATCTCTGAATGAGTCACAGAGAAATTGATCACTGGTGATTGAGCTGTATGCCTTTGTGCTGCCCTTGTTTTCATCCGCTCAGTAGCTGGGGTCAGTGACACACCACCTTATCACTGACTTTTTTCTCCCTTTTAAATCAACACTGCACTCTGTCATGCCCATGCTGAATGCTCTGCAGGCACCATTGGTAATGAGCGGGGTATGGAAGAAGTGTGTTAGTGTCTGCTATTTTTACCCCTATTGTACGAGCTGATTTTCCACCGTATAAATTTTTCCCTGCCAAGCTTCTTGAACAGTTTCTGCAGTATGTGTTTCTTTCTTTTTGAACAGGTAACTTGGCACAGGCAAGAGCCAGAGTGACGGCAGCATCTAGGTCTTTGCCTCCACAGCTTAGTGCTGGGCGTATCAAGGTTAGTAGTGTTCTCTTTGGAGACGGGCAGTTGTTCATACCATGCTACAGTGAGACTATGGAGATGATGCTTAGCTGACATAGGTGTATAGTGAGGTTCTTACCAAGTGAGAGTCTGCTTTAATATCAGAAAGCATGCACCTCAGCTGGGAGCGCTGTTTCCAGTCTTAGGGAAGACCCTATTGTAGAATCCAATGAAGAATCCATTTACTACTGATTAATATTTAAACCTTTGGAGTTAAATCTCCATTACATTGATAGAAATGTTCCTCTCTTGATTTCCATGAGGTCAAGGTTCTCCTCTGGCAATTTTGGCCTAGAAACAGATTGAATTAGGTAAAATTTGATTAGTGTATTTAACAGCATGAAACGCTTTTTTATTCAACTTGTGGGTGGAAAACAAGGGGGACATCTATGACAGATGACCAGAAAAGAATGACTCAGCAAAACCACTATTCTTTAAAATAAAGCACTGTAGAATTTCAATGCTGCTGGATTTTACCGTAAAAGTATGTGATGTGATTGCAAACCAGACTTTTATATTCTGGGTTTTCTATTTCTTTTCATTCTGTCCTGTTACTAGGAGCTCCTGCTCAAATGTTGATATAGTAATTCGTGTCACCCAGACACCTGTATCCTTCACTGTACCTGCAGATACAGCTGTGGATTTCAGAGATTTATTTCCTCTCTGTATAAATGCTTGGAGTGCTGAAGGACAGATAATGGCCTTTCCAAATTTCTGGTACGATACACACGTTGTCTTCCACACCCAGCTATATTCAGCATAAGATTTCTAAGCATGCGTTTTATTTATGCAGCTGCAATGGAACAGACCAGTTCTCTTCTAGAGCTTTAATAAAAACAAGCACTTATACTAAGTAGTGTTAAAGTGTTTTTAACTCACCCTTCAGATTTTTAAAGAAGGAACTAAAAGACTTGTGTAAATGCAGCATTATTAAAAACTGCTAATTGAAATCGTTTTTAGCTGGAAAAAAAAATTCTTATTACACAACACTCCTAATTGAAACAAGTTCAGGAGAAAGCTTCTAAATTACTATTTTACAGTTAGTTTAAAAAAATCCAAATATAATCATTTTGTTTGGAAGTTTGGAGAGTTTCATTTATTATTTGATTTCTGAGTTTTCTTGGTTACTGTATTTTTTCGGTCTTACGCTGTTTCAGTACCATGCCAGCAGCAGGTGTGGTCAATATGTGAAAGGAATAACTTTTAGTGACTTCATAAGGTGACATGATGTCATAAATCATTCTTTTAATGTTGTTTCTGAACTCTTATAAGCCCTTTCTGTTAGTGATGGAACGGTTTGTCTTTTCTAGGTCAAGCTGTTTTCCATTTCAGTTGTAGTCATATAAATGCACATTGTACATCACTACTACTGTCCTGTAGAAATGTGGCTTATCAGTTGAAATATTCTTCATTTCAGTTTAAAAAGAGCAACTAGTGATTTAAAACGCAAGATTACATCATGACATCCTTGCTGTGTTCTATCATTCTCTGACAAGCCAGTTGTGATAAAGCCTATTGCCCGTTGTACATGCGATTATTGCCCTACCATAAACCAGCATGACCTCGTAGACACGCAGTGTTATAAATTAACCAGAGACAAAACTTCTTAGAGTTCTTACGGGAAAATCTCCCTAGCTTCATGGTCTGTCAGAGTTTTTCTAACGGAAACTTCAAATATTTATTGTCAAAAAGATTTGGAAGTTGATCCTAGTCCTCACAGATTGCACAGATCTGAATTTACAACTTCATCCGTAGAAAAAGGAATCTCACAATACTGGTTTTACCCTGATTTTCTGCGAAAAGGTATATTACATCCCCTCTGTGGGTGTTTCTGACCATCTGTCTTTCTGTGTGTCCACTCCCTTTCCCCCAGAAAAACCCAAACCAAAACAAAACCCTTTTGAACCCAGCAGGCTGTAGTAAACTGTATGTGACAGAGTGGCAGTCTTAAAGACCACTGGATCCTACAGGTTTGGTGAAAATGAGCAGCTGTGAAAAGGAGATGCTTACAGTATCATCCTGCCCAGAAGGCAGACCATAAGCTCACCCTTTATTGGCCAGCAGACATTCCAGATGTGACTGACAGATCGTGAGTGCCGAACCTCCAACAACATCACTACGAGTCTCTGCTTTTCCAGACAGACAAGAATCCAATTTGGAAGCTCAAATTCATGAGCATTTGGGCTTCAGTCCAGTCCTTAAACTATTTGCTTTTGGTCTTGATTTGGTGTTCTTCACGATTAAATTGTCTGCCTTTTCCCATGAAATGTTACCAGCTATTCTGAACTCCTGTCAACATCCACTAGTATTGTTTTTGTTTTCTACCTGACCTTTACTGGACATTTAGATACCAGTTCTCGAAGAGCAGTTGTCTTGCCAAGACAGTTTTGAAACATTCCCATGTCCTTCCCCGTGGACATGCCTGCTGTTCTGATGAGATCATTGATGTTTACTTTGTCAGGTGACGTCCTAAGATGTTTGATGTTATCTGTGCCGATAAGGCATTTTTCCTGGGGTATATTACAGAGTTTTCTGTTAACATCCTTAAAACTGAAATCAATCTGCATATTTATTTTTTCCCCCCTTCTGTTAGTCTGAGGTGCGTACTAGTGCATGTACACCACTCTGGGCTAGATCACAGATTACAGAGAAATACTGAAATGTTTATGGTCACCCTTATGGAAATCTGTCTCCCTTTGCACCATCTGTATTCTGAATCTTGTCTTCACAAGTTTTCTTTTGATTTCTTCCCCAACACAAAATCCATTTGCTTGATCTATTACTGCTTAGTGCTTCATTTCCTTTGTATTTTGCATGCAGTCTCCTAAATATCTCCTGAAGGTAAGAGACAGAGTTACTTTATTGAGAATTATAGTCTTTTAGCAATTACTTTTAGTGTTCGGAAGAGTGGTCTTAAGTCAGAGAGTGTTGGAAATGATCATATGGAGCAAAGTCCAGGAAGTGTGGCACAGGTGCTGACAACAGCATTATCTGGTTTATACAAATGCCACCTGGTCAGAGCAGATGGTAAACTGCCACAAAACAAGTGAATGCTAAAATGCTGTTAATGCTCCGTGCAAGCAGGATGCTGGTTGATTTTCTTTAATTCTGTTGAGCTGTAATACAGCAACACAATCTGCTTGTGATTGGTAACCATGGTTATACTCATTCATAAACTCTGGTTTCATTTTGATGAGAACAGCTGTACTGACAATATAACTAAAATATACAAGGAACAATATGTTTGCTGTCCATGTATGCCCTCTAAAAATAACTCTTCTGAAATGCTGAAGAAGCAGTATTTGAAGCTATGGCAGTTCAGCAGAGTAGGATTGCTGGAATTCTTGGCATCAAAATGGCAATTTGAAGTAATCAATAGTAACGGCAACGGCAGAAAGCAAAAGACTTAAACAACCTGAGAATACCTACTTTGTTTGCCACTTGTTATCCGACAACAACGTTTTTTCCTGACATGAGCAAAATGAGACAGCTCAGATTACTTCCAGGTCATTACAACAATGGTAACTCCCCTTATATAGAAAACAAGACCTGGTGGAGTTCATTGTAGTGGTGATAAGAGGTATTCATAAGGTATTGCATCTAGACAGCTGCTTCGTTGGCTTAGTGTTATACTATGATAGCAACAGTGTGAAATCATTGGGAACACTGACAGCTCTCTCTGAACCAAGGTGTGTCCAGTTCTGGGCCCCTCAGTTCAAGAAGGACAGGAACTGCTGGAGAGAGTCCAGCGTAGGGCTACAAAGATGATCAAGGGAGTGGAGCATCTCCCTTATGAGGAGCGGCTGAGGGAGCTGGGGCTCTTTAGTTTGCAGAAGAGGAGACTGAGGGGAGACCTCATTCATGTTTATAAATATTTAAAGGGTGAGTGTCACGAGGATGGAGCCAGGCTCTTCTCAGTGACAAACAATGATAAGACAAGGGGTAACGGACACAAACTGGAACACAGGAGGTTCCACTGAAATTGGAGAAGAAACTTCTTCTCAGTGAGGGTGCCAGAGCCCTGGACCAGGCTGCCCAGAGAGGTTGTGGAGTCTCCTTCTCTGCAGACATTCAAAACCCGCCTGGACGCCTTCCTGTGTAACCTCATCTGGGTGTTCCTGCTCCGGCAGGGGGATTGGACTGGATGAGCTTTGGAGGTCCCTTCCAATCCCTAACGGTCTGGGATTCTGTGTGATTCTGTGTCTTGCATCTGTTGGAAGCTGGCCTTCCTGCCTCTGGTAAAGTGCTCACACCTGAAGGAATGACCATAGCAAAAGCTGAACCCAGCTTTCGTGGGCAAGGTAGGGTGAGGTGGGTCTGTGATGCTTCTGAAACAGCTCTGACATTTGAGTTTTGTCTTCCAGGTGGACACAATGGAGGTTATGCGACACCCTGAGGAAACAACTAACATGAAGCGGCAAACTATGGCTTCCTATTTTAGGGTACAAAAGTTAAATTATAAACAAACAGTTTGACAATTAGAACAATAGATATATCTAAAATATTTATGGGGTTGTGAGATCAAAGAGAATAGGATAATTATTTTTCTGTTGTGAGGCCTTTGTAGACTCCTACATTTTCTTTTGCTTCTTTTCCTTTGGTTTCCTTATACTTGTACTTTTATAGTTTCACCAAGTACATTGATAACAGAATCTAAAGTTGAGACTATTTCCATCTATAATGCTGGAGGTCTAAAACAGGCCTGTTTATGAACAGAAGACTCAATATGTGCAAATTAAACAGCTGCCATTACTAAAGCCTTCATATTTTTTCACAAGCGTGGGCATACCTACTTCTAAAGATTAAGATTTGTCATTTGTGCTAATAAGTAAAAACAATCCATCATGTGAAAGTACTGTTATAAATCATATGGATTACCATTTTATCAGTAGTAATCCTGTCTGGGGTAATGTGTGTTCTGTATGTGTGTTTAAACAGGCAAGGAAAAGGCATTGAGAATGTGGGAACTGGAAGGTTAGGAGTCAGGACACCCACATGCGAATCCAAGGCTATTGGTTCATGTTTTTTTCTTGTGGTCATTGCAAAATGGAGAAGTTTTGAGCAGTTGGTCCTTGGGTGGCACTTGTACCATGCAAAATGAGCAAGTTAACAGTGCTTTGCTAGCCAGTGTGGGTCAAAGCTTCCTGCCATAGAGGAATATCTGTTCTCTTAGGAATACTGCTTTTCTCTGTCATGCAAAATAGTGTAAGGAAGACACACTTCCTTATGTATACTGATGGACACTGAGATGTTCCCCGGTGTGAACAGTACAAGGACACACATACCGACTTACCTGGTAATACAAGTGGAATTAGAGTGCTCTTGTAAAGAACTGCACAGTAGGAACTGGAAAAAAAAAAGGGGGGGGAGTGAGATTGAGTGTGAAAGTAGACCATAATATGAACACAGCCTACAGCAAAGTCACCGCAGTCAGCTTGGACAGCTTGGAATTGTACATGACTTTGAGACTGAGTCTGTTTGCAACAAGAACTTGTCGTGCATGGGTTAATAAGGTACGGGTGGGGCAGAAGTATCAGTATTCAGAAGAGTCATTGGAAAAGCAGATATATGTGATCCTATCACACTTTCTTTTTTCATTTTAGTGTAAAATGCAATGGAATAAATTGTTTTCCAGGTCTGGAGTGGATAGGAAAATAAGTAATGGGCCTGCATTTCAACAGGAAGGTTTAGGTTAGACGTTCAGAACATTGAGTAGTCATGATAACGTACCACATCAGCAGATTGTCCAGGGAGATTGTGCAGTCTGTATCCTCAGTGATTCTGAAAACTGGATTAAAAAGAGATGTACCTGAAATGGTACAGATACGTCTAGTGTTCTGTGTGGGCAGAGGGCTGAACTGAGGACTTCTTGCAACCCTTTCCCCATGATTTTCTGTCAATCTTTGTGATTGTTTCACTTGTTCTTCTGTTGGTCAGATGTGCCTACGTAGAATTATAGTTAGGACCTTTTTCAATTTTATTTTTTTTAATATGAGCCTTCTTCAACTACAGAAATACGGTGTAAGGAGAGATGAAGATAAAAAGTGTAAGAAGTAAGGAATAAGTAGAATACTATTTCTTTTACGATTGAAAACTTTTAATAGATTCTGGGTTTTGGCCAAAAGCTTAAAAATTAGTGAAATATCAATGCAGATGAATGTTACAGATTAAAATATAATCAGGCATCACACACTATTACAAAGACGTGTCTCCTGCTACTACTTAGTTGCATTGCAGTTTTTTGTCAAGTGTGTACATCTTTTTTACGTTCCTCACTAGTATTCCCTTATGGATCTTCTGTCGAAAATGGTTGTTGGACAGCCTCACTTCATCCGCTGCATTAAACCCAACGATGATCGAGAAGCACTGACGTTTTCCCATGAGAGAGTTCTGCTGCAGCTACGATACACCGGAATTCTGGAAACTGTCAAAATACGTCAGAAAGGGTATTCTCATCGCATCCTCTTTGAAGAGTTTGTGAAAAGGTACGACTTCTATAGCATGGCTGTTGTTTTACAACTCCATTCAATAAAATACGTTCTAAGTTAAGTACGGAAAGTTGTACAAATGCTGGTTCATACATGTGTGGTCAGATTCTCCAACGAGAGCAGAGCAGTGACTGTCAGAGATAAAGACTACAAGAGAGATCTGAGCTCTCATGGAGAGAAATCAATGGGAACACTTAGTATGCAGTAGCAAGCCTGTCCCCATGGTTCCCTCAGTGGAGGCAACAAGTGGCAATTATATGTCGTGGTCAGATAATACAAGGCTTTGGAAGATCAGTGACCTTCAGCCATCACATGAAGAATGTGCACATGCTTAAGAATGAGCTGATATGAAACCTTTGGTTTTAGAACTATTCCTTGTAATAGCTTCATAGCCTTGTAGTCATTTATCTTGGAGGTATCGTGAATTATAACCAGATGGCGGTTCACCTGAACCCTTGTCATGGCTGCTACTCCTGCTTTTGATGCTCTTCTCAATCTCGAAAAATTATGAATTTGGTTCAGGAAATGCTATTGTCTTTATAATGGCAGTATGTTTATATGAACTTTATGGTTTCCTCTAGATTTAAAATACATTTTTCTGTAGTATTTACTATTTTCCAGCCTGTAGGATTGATAATTCAATAATGGAGCAGACGTTAATGAATCTACTGAAAGCAAGTCATTCATCTGATGCTAGAGGGAAGAAGCTGATTATGTTTTTGAGAAAGAAGAGACATAAATAGTTTCACAGGCCTTTCTGAAACCCAGAGACTGGATAAATTTACATGTCT
Source organism: Mesitornis unicolor (assembly GCF_000695765.1). Taxonomy (NCBI): domain Eukaryota; kingdom Metazoa; phylum Chordata; class Aves; order Mesitornithiformes; family Mesitornithidae; genus Mesitornis; species Mesitornis unicolor. Next base: position 42,412 of record NW_010192040.1, read on the forward strand.
AAGTCAGTTATTTGGACTTGGAAATTGTGGTCCTTACACTGAGAGGTATTGAAAGATAAACCGTAGGCTTAATCAATTCATTCTGAAAAATTTTGATTTTTTTTTTTTATTTTAATATATTAGTGTGCCAGATGAATATATAATAGAAAAATGCTAGGTATATATATCCCAGGAAGGACAACTAATGTATTCATTTGTCTATCAAAGAAATTTAATTTTCAGACATGATCTCACCATTCTGAAGCAGAGATTAGTTTTGTGATCACTAACACATCTTTGCAACCTCCTGAAGAGGCTGAAGGCAGAATTATTAACCTTAACTTTTATCCGATTTACACATAAGTGAACTGAGACTATGCTGAAATTAGTGTAAATTGAGAGGAAATTAGGCCTCCTCTTATCAGTAGATTCTTTTCATTCAAAAGTGCACTGAATTTGAGTACAACCTTGAAAAGTCATGGTAATAAGAGCAGCGCTGACTGTAGCTTTCCATTCCTGCAGATAAGGGCAAGTTGTGTTAACATCTTGTCAGATACTCCCCAAGATTTTATCCCAACTTGCTGTAATTCTTTCAGGACAGAAACTCAACACAACAAGGAAAGCGGGGGGAAGATTCAGCAATTTGCCTAACAGCATAAAGACTTCCAGAGTTCAAAACAGAAATGGGGAGTGGGAGAGGGGGTTTTATTGCCCCTTTGTTCAGTTCATGCCTTCTTTTTAAGCAGTTTCTAATATGTTTTGCTTTTGGAAAAAAAAACCAGTGAACAATGCTTATAAAAGCTATCAGTGGAACAAGAAACATTTTTCTTCAACTTGCAGTCATAACTAGTCAAGTGTTTTTAGGAACTAAGTAGTTGAATACATAAAAATGTTTGAGAAAACAGGTCAGATGCTAAACAGATTGGCACTTCTTTGTTCATAATCAAAAAGACATTAGGCAAGTATGAACAAGAGTTTCAAAATGTCAGTAAATGTGAGGATATCAAAGATTTTCTAAGCCAGCAAGTTAATTGGTATTTTGATCCTTTTGAGCAACTTAACAACAAAATGAATGAGCCAGCACTTTTTCTCCCTTGATGTTATTAAACAAATAGGTGTGCTTCTTATCTGCTTGTTCAATAATGCTGTTTTGTAAACTCTTAGCAGGAAATATGAGGACAAAACAATCAAAGGCAGGGAACAGAACCATTCAGGGTTTATCAGGTGGGAGGTAAACAAAAGATAAAGCTCTGTCTAATGTTACTCTTTACTGTCGTCTGTTTTCATGTAGAACAGATTATTTCAGTGTTGCAAACCTGGAGGTAGTTTATTGGGTTAAAAAACAGATGGTGAGGAGAGGACTTAATTGTAACTCATTCACACAATGTTTCCTCAGCCAAGTGTACAACCATCTGTTTTATGTATATAAACATACATAATCTTTTACTTAAAGTAGGAAAATGTAATCTGCAGCCCCTGTAAACACTGTAGACCTGTGAAGTCTTGGGCACATCTCCTTTGGCCCTGTCTCGCACCCCTTGCCATCATGTGTCAATCTTGTGTGCTTGCTGTGAAGCAGCCTGGCCCCTGTCTCAGGCTGGAATCCCAGGTTTCAGACACAGGTTATTACCTGAGCAGGCAGCCAGGTGTGCCTGGCTTGTAGAGCTGCATGGTGAGCATGCATTGCACACAGCGGGGACCTACATTTCAAGTCCCACTGCATGGGATACTCCTTGTTCTGTCTGAGTGCCCAGGCCACTGGAGCTTCACGTGGCAGGATGCAATGTGCAGGTGTGTCCTCACCACATAGCCCCCAGCTGTGTATGCTTTGTTATGTAGTGTGGCATATGCTGTACCGTGGGTTGAAAGATAAGGGACTTGAGAGTCTAATGCGTCTGTCATGCTTGAAGTCACTCATAAACACACAGGAATGTGTTGAGAAGTTCTGTGCAAGTTTAATGTAAGGATTGTCTGTTTTCTTCTTCTCTGCCTGTTTACGTTCTGCATTAAATTTCTTGGTACTGCATTAAGATGCAGGCTACACTTTACCTCTAAGTGCTGCCTGCTCCCCAGTAGCCAGATGCTGAGATGATATGTTCAGGAGGATACCAGCACTATTACCCTATAAGTGATCCCAGTGATGCTGGTTCTGCTTTTTCAATCTCCCTTATGAGGAGCGGCTGAGGGAGCTGGGGCTCTTTAGTTTGCAGAAGAGGAGACTGAGGGGAGACCTCATTCATGTTTATAAATATTTAAAGGGTGAGTGTCACGAGGATGGAGCCAGGCTCTTCTCGGTGACAAACAATGATAGGACAAGAGGTAATGGGCACAAGCTGGAACACAGGAGGTTCCACTGAAATTGGAGAAGAAACTTCTTCTCAGTGAGGGTGACAGAGCCCTGGCCCAGGCTGCCCAGAGAGGTTGTGGAATCTCCTTCTCTGCAGACATTCAAAACCCGCCTGAACGCCTTCCTGTGCAACCTCATCTGGGTGTTCCTGCTCTGGCAGGGGGATTGGACTGGATGAGCTTTTGAGGTCCCTTCCAATCCCTAACGTTCTGTGATTCTGTGATTCTGTGAATCTCACAGTGCAAATTTGCATAAGGTCAGTGTTGGTCCACCTGGTACACACGGTCCCTAAATCGTCAGTGCTACATTTCTCATGACCATATAAAGCCTTGTCGACCTTAATGAGTCACATTCTGCACTGACCGGAGCTAGAAATGAAAACCGGTCAAATACTGCAAAATCCTATAAAACAAGTTACCTCAGTTAATGCTTTCTTCTAATCCCAAAAATTCAGTATGATAGGCTTGGTTCTTATTCAGAATTAGGGAATCACTGAGTTAAATTAGAAGTCAACAGTTCTGCTATAGAGAAAACAAATGCTTGCCTTTTAAATGATGCATTCTTAATGCAAACTTACTTTTAACACAGAGTCTGCACTGTACCAAAGTCCTTGAGTTCTGTAAACAAAATTGTAACATCCCCCATATTTCGATTGTGCTATTATCCATGTAGAAGTTCGTTATTTGTTTCATTTGCTTTAAGATTTCACCAGATCTGTATAATGTTCCTGCACACGTTAAACATGGTAAATTATTACACCTTCCAGATGACACTTTCTAGACTCTTGTCATTCACAGAACACTGGTAAATGGTTGCAGGATGAAGGAGATGCAAGACCTCTAAAAGTGAAAAGTGTGATAGCTGTCTGATGAATGATGCCTTTCTGAGGGTATTTCTGTGATCCTATGTTTATCTGATGATTTGCAGTGTAAGTCTTAGCTATCTGCTACACTTGAAATTCAGTATCTTCGATTTTTGTTCATTTTTCGTTTACATTTTTTCATTCATACTCTCAGCGTATAGCCAAATGTAATTAGTTGTATGAATTCAGCTGTGAACATCTCTGAAAGAGGTGAGGTACAACCAGTACAAGTCAGACATCTTGGAAAGTTATTTAACAGCTCGTTCAGTGCCAAAAACATGGGGGTTTTTAAGCTTTCCAGGGCTGAGAAGGAACAAATGTCTTTCAGGACGTTGAGAAGCTCTCTACTATTGCTGGGGGTCTGGCTGTAGAGGGGTTTTGCCCTCATGCTTTTCACATATTGTTGTCCATTCTCCACCTCAGGCCAATGTATTTTAATACAGAGATTTGGTTTTAAGAGAAAAAGGATTAATCATTACTTTTTGGCGTTAATTGTGTAGATTTTATTCCGCCTCTGTCTGTAACGTGAATGCAACTTTAGGAAGAGACCCTGCTATAGTTGTTAATGGTGCTGTTTAAATGCTATTTATTGAACAGTTCACCCTTTAAGGAAGGGAGGAAAATCGAACCATCTGTTTACAATGAGTTTAACTAATCTGAAACCACCATCACAAATACCTTGGCCATTATCAGACAGTTAATCATAGCATCCTTCTGAAGTTTTCTGTATCTTAGCACACTTGGTTGTCCTTTACGTTTAGCCTTAACTCTGCGTGACCTAGGTTTGCAACTGTTAATCTGGTGATACATTCAACTTTTTTTAAATGTTGGGTTCTGCCTAACTAAGTATGGTTAATCCCATTTCGATGTATGTTTTGTCTAGAATAATATTTGTGTCCATGAAGGATAGTTTGTAGTGCAGTGTAAGAACCACTGTCCATGAAATAAGTGATTTCAGAGTGTCATCAGCTCTGAGAAATCAGTTCTTCTGAGGGGAGATTACTTTTCTCTTACTTAGCCTTACTGCTACTGAGCATGTGATTAGTCAGGTACTTTTAGGGATGAACGTGTTATGTGTAGGAAATTTTCAAGCAGGATGTATAACCCGAGAAAATAACATATTTTTGCATAAACATGTGCGTGTTTATGAAACAACACACGGAGGACTATAAACTTTATTTTAAAAAATAGAATGTAAAGTATTGGCTTAAATTAGAGCCCCATTGAAGCATTCCAGACTACTACATTTTCTGCTGGAATAACTGACGCAGATATGGAAATAAAAAACCAGAGTTGTGACTTTTTCATCTCATCTGCAAACAAACGTGATTTCTAGCTCTGCTTTCTCAAATTGAGTATCTGGTTGCTTCTTCTGGTGAAATGTTGTAAACAGAGATCTCTCTGTGATCCCTGTACAGTAGATTTACGTAAGTATGATAGAGATGAGATTAGGCCAGTAAATCAACATGAACAGTTGTACTTGCATACACCCCAGGGTTTGGGGTGCATTCCTAAGTGTTTACCATTTCACCATGTACAGTATTTGCACAATTTTGCCAGCTGCATTAAGGTGAAACATTTTACCTTCCTCCAAAATATTCCACGTGGTCCATTGCTGTACAAAGATTTTAGATTAGGTGAAATAATTGGACGACCCTATGTGGCACGCACTGTGTTGCCATACAGTTATCCCGAGCACATGGAGCCAAACTCCTTGTGGATCCGCAGTGATGTGATTCAGTCATGAAAACAGGCACCAGATAGACAAAAAAAGGTTTGCTTAAAAAAAATACATGGATTTACACTTTGGAACAGCAATCTAGGGACTTTTTACTGCGCAGAATACAAACTCCAGAAGCATTTCTGGAGGGGAAATAATCAAATAAATTCTTATATTGCTAGTCTTTATTCCTGGTGCGTAATTTCTGCCTCATTTTCGATGACATAACTGAAAAGGAACAGAAAGAACGAATGTTTAAAGTCTGACATCCCAGCGTGTTTAACCACTCACAGGAATCTTCTGTGCAGTGGCTGGATTAATCAAAACGTTTGGAAAAACACCATCTAGAGGCAGTTTTTAATGAAATATGGGGGAAAACTATGTTTGCATACAGGAAATGAGGTTATTTCCACGGTTTGTTAAGTTACTGTCATTCTGAATGGCTTGCTTGCTTGGAAGACAGATAAATTTACATTTATGAAAACATTTGTTAAAACAGGATTCAATAAGAGAAATGAGCGTTGTTTTGTTTATGGGGGTTTTTCTGAGTACCAAGAGCAATTATGTTCTAGAGCACGAGAGTGAGCTAATGGAAAGGGGGCACTACATTTGAAAGCTATTGAAGTTTGTCATAAACAACATGGTATAGTCGGGCATGTAAACTGCAGAGCTCAGACGTGCTTTCTGGTTAGGTGTTTGTCACAGAGAAGTCAGCTTCTCAGTAACTAGAATGTCACTGATAAGATAGTACGGTTCAAGAAATACAAGACCCCTCCTGACTGTTTTATTGAATCAGTGCTATCTAAAAACTGTTGTGTGGTTTTAAAATTCCCAACTGCAACATGGCTTAAAATACATAGAAACAACCAGGAAACTGGTATCATCATTCACTTGAACCCTCCCTCCCTCCCTCCCGTCCTTCATACTTTTTTTTTCTTTTAAATACCCATGTTTCTCCATGTCTACTAAAGGCATGACCCTTAGTATTTTGAAAGACTTGGCTAAAGAATTTGCAATATCATGTTACTGAGAAAGTCACTGCATTAAAAATAACTCGGTAATAGCCAACCTCCTATCATTATTCTGAGCAGGCGCTGTCTCCAGTTGGTCAATCTCTATGTCTCTGGTCCAGGACCGATTCCAGTGCTTCTGCCTTCAGATGCTGTTTTCTTCCCCCTTGATCTTTATGGACTATTTTAGTGGTTCTCTTTTCTTTCTTGTGACAACTGGAGCTAATATCTAGAGATTAACTGGAGCTCATATTTGAAATCATATTTTCCTAATAAAAACAACAGTCTTGCACTGTTCCATTCTTTCTAATTGCTTCTCTGTATTTTCTTCAGTGTGAGGTAGGTATTTGCTTGCCCCTGTGGCTGCAGAAGAATCGACCTTTGAGGTTCACTGGTCGTATTCTTCTCTTATGTTTTACAGAACATCTGATGGCTCTTGTGCTAATAGTTAGGAGAGTGATTTGTTCAACCGGCCAGTTACTCTCAAGCACAATGGAAATAGGATAGCACCTGTAGAAGTATAACTTAATAAAGACCAAGAAAAACACACGGCAGTGCATAAATGAGAGCTGGTGGCAGTTGTTACCATCTGATAGCACACTTGTGCTAATATAACCTTAGATTTGTAAGCAAAATGACACGTGTTCTTGCTGTTACTTAACAGAGTGACTTAAATGCTATTAAACCCTTCTTCATTAATGCATGGTGACTTTATAGGTAGGGATTGATCCATTCATTTTTAATGCCTGTTCAGTTCAAACACGTTTACACCCCTTTTTCATTAACTGTTTGCACAATAATGTTGTTTCACATAATTGTTGGTGGCTGTTTGTTGCAAGGGAACATGGACGAAAGAAAAGTCCATATTGTTTATTATGGGCCTGCTCTAAAGGCCACTAAAATTGATCATAATGGTTCCAATTAATTGTTTACCCCAATCAAACAGAAAAAGACATCATGCCTAATGACCTACCTACCTGATCGTAACCACAGAAATCTCTGTGATTAAAGATAATTATTACATTCATGTGAGGAGCAATTGACTTGGTTTTTCTTTAAAATAGCTGCTAGTTCTGTTTAGCCATCAGCACTGATAAAATCCTTGCTGATACGATAGTAATGCCAGTTGTTTTAATTAGGCATATATGTGACCTCTTCTGGAGGCATGAAACAGAGTACTCGTGCAGTCTGAGCATCTTGCTGCCTGTAACTTAAGATTTATATGAGAATTGTTTTTACTGTAAGCTAATCTTTATTCTCCACACACAGTGGTAGCCTTTCAGCTTCAACCATCAGTCAGTATCAGTGTAACACTGGGCTGCCCACCCTTGCGGTGCTGGCCTTTATCCTCGCGATTGAGAATCTTCAGTCTCTCTCTTAGGCATACTGAAAATGGGAAGATCTCCTGACTTCCATTGATGGGAGTGATCTTGTTACAAGCTCAAGAGCCTTGGACTTCTTATGTGGATTTATGCTTCCCAAAGAATGTCAAAGCCATTTATATTTCTTTGTGAACAATTACTGATCTCAGTAAGTAAAATATTGAAAGGTTCTGAAATGCCTTTATTTGGCATCAGGCCTTGAACAACTTACTTTTGGTGCTTTTCACTTTCTTTGGTGCCACTAGACGACTTTTCTCCCGCTTAGAAATCTGTAAAGATCCATTGAACACACAGGAAGCACTGGCTTATTCAACAGAACTGGCAGGTTTGCAGTGAGATGTGACTGTGCCAAGGTATGTTATGCAGCTCTGTAGGTGACGTACTTATTTTACGTATGTTATGCAAAAGGTTTTAATTTTGCCTTCCTTTCTATTCCTCTGATCTCTAGTACTTGTCCTTCTTATTCCTGTCACTCATTCACACATTTGCATGAAAAATTCAGAGCAACCTTGGGTGTTTCCTAAGTTGCACTGATTTGGAAAAGACCATTATGGATGATTACACTGACTGAGCATTTCTAGAATGAAGCAGATTCTTATCGCCACTATGGTACCACTTATTTTCCTATGTCATGAATGTGCTCAAATATCTGTTCATGACAGCTGTGTCACGATTATGGAAAGGACTGAGTGTAATGGAGAATTGGACCTGTGAGTTCTGGAGATGAAGGTCTGAGCTGGAGAAGAGCAGTGAAAGTACACATTGATTGTCAAGTCAATTCTTGCTTTGTCGTTTGGTTTTGCAGGTATTATTATCTCGCATTCAAGGCACATGAGACTCCCCTTGGTAGCAGAGAAAACTGTCTTGCCATTTTGGAGAAATCTAAACTAGAGAACTGGATTCTTGGGAAGACCAAGGTAGAGGGCGTTAGCATTTTCTCAAGGATAGTATCCTTTTAGCAGAACATGTCTAATAGTGGTTTGAAAAGTACTGCATGAATGAATGAAAGAGCAATGATTTGCTCTAGTTAGCCTCCCAGGTTATGGAGGTACCCTCTCAAGCCAGCTGAGTTAACGCTGCAAGAGGAAGAGTGCGTTGGGTACCTCCCCAAAGTACACTCTGCAGTGGCTGCCATGATAAGGACAATACATTTGTCAGTGCCTGCTGTGGTAGTGCCCCCTTGAAGCTGGTCCTGCTCTTAATCGTGGCATGACTGAAACTTCGCACTCTAGCCCATCCTCTGAGCCTGGTTGGTACATTGTCCATTTGTGGAGTTTCAGGTGAGATCCTTCTGGCTCTGTCAAGGGCCTTTGTTCATGGTTTGAAACTGAGTGGGTGACTTCTGTAAAAAAGAAGTTGTACACTCTCTTGAGTTGCTCTACAGGCCACAAAGGACTTCTGCTCCAGACCCAGATAAAGTGTGTGTAAGCACCCGTGTGATTTGCCTCCTGAAGCAGAATGCTGTTAGACAGTATTTTACCTAAAAGCAAATTCAACCCAGGATTTCTCTTCCTACTCTCAAGAAAGGGTGTATTTCAAAATGGTTGATACCTGAAAATATCCCCTTGACCAATTTACTTTGTAAAGGGGTAAACATGTGTTTTATTTTGCAATGGGGTGATTATAATCAGTGGGATAATGAAATTCCAGGAGCATACTGAGAGCAAATATTTGATTCACAAGATCGCTGTCATATCAGCAACGAGCATTTTACCAGTTTTCTCAGAAACAGTGCCCTAAAATAGCCTGATGTAAGACTAATGAAAAGACAGAATAGAAGAGGTTATGCTACTGCCTACATGTAATACTGAGGTTTTTTGTTCCACTTTAGGTTTTTCTAAAGTATTACCACATAGAGCAGTTAAATTTGTTCCTGCGAGAAGTTATAGGGAGGGTGGTGGTCATGCAAGCCTATATCAAGGGATGGCTTGGAGCAAGGAGATACAAGAAAGTGAAAGAGAAAAGAGAAAATAGTGCTGTTACCATACAGTCAGGTAAGTATTCACATTGGCTCTTTCGCTGAGTGTCTTTGCATTTCAAGTTGTTAAATTGCATGTACATCATTTATTCATTCGTAATAGTTTATTATGAAATCAAAATAACTGGAGGTGCTTTTCTCTCCAGCTAATTGATGCAGAATTTACTGATTTACTTCAAAGTTGTCATCTTAGTATTTGGTAATGTCTTTATTTAAATATTTTGGTATTTGGGATGTGTTGCCTGTGCACAAAATGAAAATGTTGTTAGGTATGCCTACGCTACCATGTAGCATATAAATGAAATGTAGTAGCATGCCCCTCCCCACCCATGTGTACAAGGATTCCAGGTAATATACGTCATGGGCTGGGCCTGAGAGGCTCATTGTCAGTAATTTAGCAGCCTTCCTTATATTGAATTTGGGGAGCTGTGTGAGGAGTTTTCATTCTGACATGATCGTGCACCTTCGCCTTTTGGATTAGGACATCAGGGAGCACATGGTGACAATTAAAATTTGGATGAGTGAAGCGGTGTTTGAAGTTGTGAGGATGTGAATACTGCAGTTGTGAACCCAGAGTTCAACATGTGGGTGGGCGGGGAAGAGGTACTGGGGTGGGAGCTGGAGTGGTTATGGCAGGAGGGATGAAAATTTGAGCACATCTCTGACTCTGTAAACCCTGTAGCACTTCCTTAAATAAATGTTATTTCCAGCACATGGTTTTGTATTTTTAGCCTGGAGAGGATATGAAGCTCGCAGGAAGTACAGGGAAATAAGGATCAGAAGAACTGATGCTGCTATACATATTCAAGCAGGTAATTAAAACATTATTTCAATTGCCAACACCTATTTTGCTGCGGGTGATTTCATGTGTCAGTGTTTATAGCCAAGAGAAAGACATGCAGTCCAAACAAAAGCTATCAAACACGTTATTTCTGATGATTTGTTCTTCAGTATCAAATGACACCAGTGACAGGTATCAGACACTGGGCTCTTTGCAAGTACTTCTCTGGAAGCAAACCATGCTGATGAAAAGCTGTTGAGCTAATTCTTTAAGATTCTTCTGAGCGCAGTCAGTATTACTCCACTATACGTGGAGCTGATATGAAGCAGTGGATTAATTTGACTACAAGTGTGGATGGGAAGCACTGGACGTGCATTTCTGTGCCTTTGTGTTGAGCCCTGATCTTGGCAGGCTGTCAGGTTTTCATTTCGACTGCTTGCTGGGCTTGCCAGCTTTGGCCAATTTTTTGACTCTCTGCCAGACTCCTATGCAGCCGTATCAATATGAATTTGAATAAACTGTAAAGAGATTATTGGAGGAACAGGCCCATAGGGCTGTGTAGGTCTCTAGTAGAGAGCAGGGTACCATATGGCACAGAAATCTAAGAACCAGTGCCGTGAACTCAATGGTGTTTTCAGATGCTGCCAATATGAAGCAGCCTCCATATGATGCAGTGTAATACACCTTCCCTGTCCAACCCCAGGTTGAAAGACTGTAGCTGATCAAAACTGAGTCGTAGCAAATATGTTTACAGATAAACCAAGGTACCACCTTTATTCCACCAACTTCCCGTGCTGTCATTCCTGAAGCTTTGTCACCTCTCTAGTCTGTATCATATAATCTAACGTCAATCTGTAAAGGATGTGTTCTGAATGTTCTCCTACTTTGTTTTCAAGACATTTCCAGTGAATTCATTCGGTTTTCATTTGTCTAAGTTTACTGCTTTGAAATTAAGCATCACTGTGACTTTCAGCAGAAAACAAAATACCAGTCTAGCTACAGAAAGGAACAGAGCATCATTAGGATAAAATAGCAGTTTATAGTTGGGCATGCATACGGCTGTGTAGAATCATGAACTAAAGCCCTAGGGTCAAAGGCAGGGTATTCTGTTAAATGGAGAACTGTTAAGGATAATTTTTTTCTCCCATTACAAGCAGCACTGTGGGACTGTCTAAGCACTCTCTCCCCTTCTTCCTCTCCTTTGTGTTGTCATTTTCTATTGTTTTCATGACAGCACAGAGAGCAGACCTTAAAGTACCAATGCAACTGTTTTCTGGAATATTTACTATATTTACACTTGGCCATACCTGGACTTTGTTTTCTTGACTTTTACAACAGCCTTTTGCTGTAAAAAGGAAAGTCAAATAGTTGACCCATCACTGTCCCACTATTATGGGTTCCTTAGAATGAGAGCTATCTCAGGTTTGGTAGGAAGGTGGTGTGTAGCAGCATCACCTCGAGATTCTGCTCTCCAGGGGACATTCTGCTTAGAGTTATATCCTTCCAGATTTCCCCGGTGTGGAGAAGTGACATGCTTGTTACTAGCTCTTTAGATCTAGAAAACAACTGCTCTGTTCTGCTGTTTGTACACATGGGAGAGTTTCAGAGCTGTGTTCCTTCATGCCACCTCTGAGATGTGACACTGAGCATGCCAGAGCAGAGACAGTAGGAGTGTACACATACACCTGAACTTGGGCACTTCTGCCCTGTTGAGCCCTCTGGACCTAATGCTGGAGGAATGCTGCTAGCACTCTTGCCACCAGCACACACTCTGTCTTCCATTGTACCTGGCACTTGACAGTTTCAGTGATCAGTCTGGGTGAGTAAGCATTAGACTGTAGGGTTGAGAGTGACTCTGTGCACCTTTGTATTAATTAGGCTGTCTGCTCCTCCTATCTTTGGTGCTGCATTTGAAGGGATATAATCATAGTAAGAACCCTCAACACATTTCTGTCTGCCTTTGGAAACCTGGATCTAGGACTTGTTACTTGAAAATGCTTCTTGTGCACATTTTCTCCTGTCTACATGCTAATTATTCCGTGTTTCAAATCAAAGCTCATGCTTGCTAATGGTGGCCATTTTCCAGGTTTTAAAATACACTGACAGTCTTGCTGTTGTTTACATTACACTGTCCAAGTGCCTGGTGACATGGAGACAAAAGCAACTCCAAATCTCTCCCTTCCCTGCACATCTGATAATGTGAGTGTGTAGTTCAAGGCAGCTTTTCAGTAAAAAGGAGAATTATCACCTTTGTATTTTTTTTGTAAATGAGCCATTTCAGGCAGTGAGATAGATTGTTTGCATTTGTCATCCAGATATTAGCAAAACCATATAATTAAAATATATGTACTTCCCTCTCCTCTCCCTCCCCTCTCCCCCTCAGCTCAAGCAGGCCTTGAAATTTAGGAAGCATTTGGCTTACATGTTTCTACAGAACAGCGCATATTGAAATTTGTTTTCCTTTCATCTCTTTCCCAATAAAAGCAGCCGCTCGGCTTATCCCTTTAGCTTCCTCAGAACTTCCTTTCAGAATTCCCGATCTATTACAGCACATTCACATACCAGAAACAAGATGCCTTTTCATGCTGTCAACCTTTTTCATCTGAAATGTAAATTAATTCTTGCTGGTACGCTTTGACAGAGATCAAAGTAGGGGTATTAACCTTATTGGGCCTTCTCTTCATCAGAATCAGTTCCAAAGACTGCGAGGGTAGTGTTAGGAGGCCAGTCTTCACTGTTATCTATGGCCCTCCTCCAGGCAGTCCTCTGTCTACAAGTCAGCATTTCAAAGGCGCTGATTCCTTTTGTAAATGACCTTATCATTACTTTAAACTGTGTGAAAAATGATTTGCCTGAATAATTCTTGCAGGATTATCCTGCTCATTTTAATTGTGGGGGGACTTCATTCAGATTCCAGGATATTGTTTAAGTGGTTTTGACAGCGAGTGATCATAGCCTGATATAAAGGAGGAACACAGCTCCTGATTGGAAACCTCTTGACTTGTTCAGATTGTTCATTTCTTGCAAGTCAGTCTTTGAGGTAGGCTGCATTTGCATTTTAAAAATAAACAGATGCCTTTCAAATACATGAGCTGGTGGTCTGGAGATCTCTGTGGGCCCAGCAGTTCACTATCCATTGATGAAATGTTGGAAGAAAAAACAAACTTAGGGAAAAAAACAGCCCTCGCAATATACATGAGGATACAATTCCTTGGTGTATAGTATTACAGGGAAAAAAAAAAGTCATTATTTCAGATGGGGGAAAACACCCTTGCTAGGAAACAAAATATTTGTGCATTTAAATTAGGTAGGGAAGGAAAAGCTACCCTACCTTAGCATATCTACATTGCAGGTTGTCAGAATACAAAGCTATTAGACTCGTGGCTGAAATGGTACACAGCGTACACAAGGTCTGTCCTACTGCTTCCAGTCACACTTTCCCAAACTGCGAAGGTTAGAAAATGCTCATTCTTGAACTAAGAGATTAAATGTAAAGAATATTTTGTGTAAAGTGTTAGAGTTAAAAATACTTCGCACTTCTAAGTGAAAAATTCTTTTTAATTAGGATTTGTGTTGTTTTGATGTAAGTCTACATAAAAGGAAAAATATTTTGTTAAAATAAAGACTTTTCTTAAAAACTGCGTGTCCAGATTCACAGCTGGTTTAAATCTGTATATATCCACTGAATCATTGAAATGTTGCTGCACTGATTTACCTCACGTGCAAGTCTCATTTAATGTTTCTTTGTGTTAGAACAATGCATTAATTAGAATTTAAAACAACGGCTAATACAATTATAAAAGGACATTTTCTGCTATGATAGCATGTATTTCCATGCAGCATGACTGTTGTCCCAGAAGATTTAAGGGAGGATTTTAATCTGGTTATTTCATTTGTGAACTGACATTGCCAAAATGCCAAATGAGCGGTGCATGCGATTCACTTAGATCCGAGGTGACATCACTGAATTCATTTTAATTAGGCCCACTTTAGCCATCTGGAATACACTGTGCAGCTCTGGTCAGGACGGAGTTTAACTATGCTTCCAGAGGTGAAAGGCAAATGACTAATCCATTGAGCCACCGTCTCCTCCTCCAACACGTGCTCGCACACTCACCATATGTCACATTGTATTGGAAAATTCTTTATCAAGAACTCAAGATTTGGACTCTTTCCTTTTTTTAAAATAAGAAGTGATAGATGTTCAGAAGGAAAACAGATGAAGCACCCCGTTTTAAATGGCTTTCTTTCTGTAACTTCTGCCCGTGCGGTTTTGCTCACGATTTACGTATCTCTAGCATGTGCTTCTGGCAAAATTTACTCCATTATAATGAAAAAAAAGAGGGCCTGAGAACAGCTGTAATTTGCTATTTTACATTTATAATAAATGTGAGCTTTTAATAAAAGTGTTCCCCTTGGGATTTTCACAGCAAAGATTTCATGTTGGCTTCAAGAGCAGACAAGGAAGCATTTCTTGAAAACTCCGTGTTTATCCGTCTATTTGTATCCCTGTGTACATATGTGCACACATGTGGTTGACTAATACTGTTGTATAGATCTAAGAGCTACATGAGTAAAATGTTCCAAAACCTTCTAAGTGCATTGTAAATATACCTAAGTTTGGGGGTTTTTTCCTGAAGATAACAACCACTAAGTGGCAGATCCATTTTTACTTTTTTATATCATTAATTTTCTTCCTTTTAACTAAATTGTCAGTGTAAGAACCATTGAAGAGATGTATGTGTTTCTCTCAATGACAGCTGAACCGACTCATTGATTTCACAGGCAGGGTACATCAGGCTGGTTTGCACAGGCTGCACAGCTTTGGTTAACTTTACTCTTCCATCTCTCTGTGTTCTGTACTGGCTTAGGGCATCCAGTAGTTCTTCACTTTTCGTTCCTATCTCTAGTAACCATTAAAAGCCTGCTGCTTGTGTGCAGAGAGCCTGTTAGGAAAAGTGAGAAAGCCTTATGGTTTTGAAGTCCAATATTCTCCTCATCTCTGAGCTAAGCTCTGTGAATACATCTGCATTTCCTTTTGGTTTTCTTTCCCATTTTTGAGGAGATGAAAAGGAGACCATTCTCACTGGATTTCATGCGCTTGCTAGAATCAGGAAGGGACAACAACGTGTGTTGTCCAACAGCAGGGTGGAAAACGTGTTCCTTTCCCTTGTGATGCTGACAAACAGTTTCACAGTCATCCTCACTTTTTTCCTTTGACCGAGTCTCAAGATCAGAGACTGTAGTGCATAGTAATTCAAAACTGTGTCTCCAAGTGGTGATGTGCATCAGTGACACCAGTCCTGATGGCAGCCTTGGTGATTCTTCCTAGTTGTCATTGCTTGTTACTGATGATTACTGCTTGTACATGACAGCTCATGACTTGCTTTCTCGAATGCTTCTGCTGGAAAACTTAAGGCAAGAGTTGTTATCTTCTGCTATTAAACAGGCATCACCCAATATCCATCCAGAGTGAGGAGTGAAAGAGGGGAGGTATTCATGTGACTCTCCATCCCTTTTACTGTTCATTAGAATTAATTCGGCATGGAGTGAAAAATCAGATTCATGGGTTCCAAATCTCAGATGTTGTTACTGAATGCTTGTACTGAATGTTGTACTGAGCTACTGAATGCTCTTTTAACTAGGCAAATTAAGAAAGTTATATGCTGTTTGTAGCAAATCACCTTCTGATTACAAACTACCATATCTTCTCTTCAGCAAGCATCAGATTTCGTTTCCAAGTTGCTATTTCAGGTGATACTATAGCTCAAAAATATGTCTGTGTAGAAAATGTCTGCTTAACATGACTTTTTATGACTGACAATGAATCCTTCTGCTGTTTTAAACACTACTTCATCTCCTTTCACTATACTTCTTCTGTAGACCTGTGATTGTTTAGCTTTGATCTTTTTACATTGTGCTTCACAATTTGCTCTGTAACTGTATATTTCCTATGGGAGTCAAAGGGAAAATGCCTGGACTTTTCCTATCTGGAATTGTGCAATATTGTGTGTAATGTATATGCATTGATACTTAGACCTTAACATAAAAGTTTTTCACTGCAAGACACCGAATTTCAGACTCCCTGAGGTAAATATCGTCTTGGTTTGCTCGGTGCTGGAGCTGACAGAAAACTTGCTTTGTTTGAGAACTGATCAGTACAAGAAGTAAAAACGCATGTCCTAAATCGTGGCACATAAAACATTTAACACCAAGTTAGTAATAAAAGCGCTAAAATTAAGTTCAGCTCCTACGTTACTTTTCAGATCCTGTCATCTCTGGCTACGTAAAGATCAGGGTTAAAGATACTGTTGCTGGAAAGTTTGGAATATAGAGTGGGTAAGGTGAAAATGAGGTGACAGCTGGTAATCATTCTTCTTCAATGATGCAGTGATTGTTCATGGAGCAGTAGCAACATGAGTCTGCTAATTTCACACTCTTTGAGCCAAGTGCTTAGTGTCAAAACCAGCACCAGTCAGTAATGCAAATTGCTGTGATGGAGCAGCTTCCCAGCCTCTCAGACTCCCCCAGAAGAATTCTCTGCATATGCATTTCTTTTGAAACATTATAGATCCAGTTAATAAATGTTGAGAAGATGCAGTCCTACTAATACTCAATGAAGCTTTTGAGAGAGAGAGACAAGTTTGTTTATCCTGCTACTTCAGTTATCCCATGAGTCAAAGGGAAAGTAGGAAAAACATAGCCGTTTACCTGTCACATTCATGGTGTTCTAGAGGAGTGTTAGAAACCAGCTTGTGGAAGGGTGAAATTGAGGAGGAGTTGATTTTGAAAATACATATGAAAACAAAAGACAGGGTAAAAACTGTGTTTATTAAATGAGATATAGCAGATGATATGTAGTGAATGAGGGAAGGACCAAAAGGGTTATACTGATGTTAATAAGAGTCTCTGGGGAAAAAAGAAAAAATAATTTTAAAGATTAAATCACAGTAGGTATCAGGGTCGATTTTATACACACACACACACACACACACACACACATGCAAAGAACTGCTAAAAGTTGAGAAATTACTAAGGATAAAACGGAAGTTTATCGTACTAGTCCATTTGTTTCAGTGCTGCTTTATCTTTACAGTAGTCCATTGACTGCCTGGTACTCAGCGTGTTTCAGCTGCAGAGAGGTGGCTGCTGGGCAGCTGCCTCTGCTGCCCATATCGGAGGAGGCTCCTTGTCTGGTCAGTGGGGGATAGTTAGGAATTGGAAGCCTGCTCATATGGGGCAAGAGAGTGCTTGCCTCATCTCTGCCAGACAGGCAGACTTTTCCAGTCTGATTATTAAGGGTGGAAAGTTCCTCAAGCTCACGATACCTGAGCTCTGTATTCCGTGCAACACCTCAGCAGGCCCAACTTCTGTCATGCCTTCTGTAAAGTGAATGGTTGTTTATTTTAGTAACCTCTCATTAAAAGGCAATTTTTACTGCTTCTTGGTCTGAAAACCTCAGGGCACTGAAATGCTTAGGCTGTTATGATGCATTGTGTAGCACACCTTGAAATGTTCAGATGATTTTCATTTTCTTATAATGCACGAATAAGTGTGACACCACATATTTTTGTGGAGGTAGGTGGCTGAAAAGATGACCATTAACACTACACAGGAATTAAAATAGAAAAGAAGGGATTAGTTACAGCCCTTTCCTAAGGAAAAGAGCAGATGCAATCAAAGTAACTCTACTTTGTTTCCTCCACTATCTTTTCATTACACACAAAAAAACACCCATAAATGAGGAGCTAAATTTATAAGAGTAGTTAAATGGAAGAAAAGATAAATAAATCCATTATCTCATAATTGAGGATCTGCGAGTTCTACAGGATCTTTACTCTCTGTTTTGTAGGTATTACCTACTTCTACTGTTTTCATAAAACCAGAGGCGTGAGATATAGGGAAAACATGTTAATCTTCTGATCAGCTTCTCTGTTCTCAATTTATTCCATATTCTCTATTTATTCTACCTTCTGATTCCCCTTTGTAATCTACAATGTTATCTTGACCCTGATCCTACATGAGGTTGCTGTAGACCCCATTTCTGTGCCTCTCCTACATCCCACTGCAATATTTAACCCTGTACCCTAGGAACCCCAATGAAAGGGCTCTTTCCCTCGTCCTTTGGGGCATTAGTTGCCAGACTGACCCTACCTTTGCAGATGTTTAGTGTGCTGAAAAGCTTTTCCTGGACAAGGAATTTTTGTTCCTGAAAATCATACTACTTCCTGTTCACAGCTCCCGTTTTCTTTGACATACAGTCTGACCATTTACGTTTCAGTCCTGCTGGACTCGTCAACAGCTCCTTTCCGTCACAATCCTCAGCCTTGTTACTCAGCAACTGCTGCTTGTACACTTCAGCTATGGCATTGATCCTGTCCTTCCTTTCTTCGTTACTCAGCCCTTTTTCCCTTTCATCAAGCTATTTCTACTTAAGATCATGCTTGAAATAAACCCTACAAGAAATACAATATAAAAATTTGTGGATTGGAGTGTAGGCAGCAATACCTTTTACTAAATGTAGTGTGTATCACTATCTGTGGTTTTTGCTGGATCTTTATTACTGACTGCTCAGAGGTGTCAAGAATTCAAGCAAATTCATGTCAGATAAAACTACAGAAGTCATTAAGTTATTTCGGTGCCCAAATCCAGAGACAGTCCATGGATATAAAGGATGTAGATGTCTTCAAAATGTTATTCATTGCCATTTTCTTTGCCATTTCATTTCACTGTTACTTCATTTAGTCTTTCTAGTGATTGTTCTGTTCTGCCTCTGGTTGGTTTTTTTTTGAGTGGCACAAATTCCAACCACTGTAGATTTTTTCCCTGATAATTTGTATGATAGATATTTTAAACGTTTTATTATGGTTACAGTTAATTGAAAAACAGGTGAAGACTATTTTTCTAGTTTTCATTGAATGTCTCTTTCCCATCCCGCCACTGATACAAGCAGGTAAAACTTCTAATTCTGTTAAATTCTGACTAGCTTAAATCATGGGACTTGTGTTCAAAGAAAGTTATTTTCTACTACGTATTTTAATACGTTCTGAGCTGGTTTCCTATTTAAATGAGGCACGTTCTCATTTCGAGGCCTGTTTGCCTTGCCTGGGCTGTGCCAGGTGGTTACTGTAACAGTGAGAGTATAAGGCCCTGTAAAATTTCCAGCTGTTGCAAACATTGGAGCCACCCCTGTGAGGTGGTGAGTGGGTTTTTTTTTCTGTCCACTGGCTCAGTAAAAGTTGAGGGCATTCAACTCTGCGCTGCAGAGCCGGGTGCCAGTCAGCATTTCAGGCTCTGCAGACTTTTTCTCTGATTCGTAACTATGATTTTAGCTTTCAGAGGATATCTTGTTCGGAAAAACTACACAAGACTGAAGAACAGCGCTGGCTGTGTAGCAGATCGTCAGCTTATGAGCAGCAGCTCTACTTCTGATTTTGACTATGAAGAGCACTGGTGAGTTGAATCCTCTGCTGTCTATTACCTAAGAGAAGTAATTTTCCACACCATAAGATCTGAAGGAAGCAGGCGTGTCGTCACGATTCAGCCAGCTCTTAGGGCATCTGCCATTTCTCCAGGAAGAGCACCTGTAGGTCAGCCAGTCCCCCCACCAGCTTCGTCATCTCAGTGTTCTCCCAGTTAGCAGAGTTAGATTTGTTTGCAGTGCTGTTTGTCCTGGGTTGCTGTCTTGTGCACCTCTTGGAAATACCTGGAATACTGGAGGTTGCGGACAGGATTGCAAGTGCCCAGTATTTCAGAATTGACTGCAGTGTATGTTATTAAATTGCCAAAGGTAGACAGTTGCTCTTTTTTTGTCTGTAAAGCTCCGTGCAGACCAGCAATGAGATGCTATAAAAGCAGATGGATGAGTCGCTGACAGAAAGCCTAGGAATACTGCAAACCATCATAGTGGTGCCCCCTTCTTTGCAGAGGAAGGAAATTTTAACCTTCCTTACCACTGAAGTCACTCCAGACAAATGTCCTCCTGACTTCCTTGGGTTTGAGAGGCAAGAGGGATCTATTACATCTTTAGCTGTTGTCAAAGTCTGGCTCTCAGTGTCCTAGGAGAGGTGGCTGCATTTGCCGGATTAATTCCTTTGAGAGACTAAGAGTTATGAGACCTCACTTGCTGTAGTGTAGGCATGAGGACACCTCAGTGCTTCTTCCAGTTCTTATTTCCTCCATTACACCTCTGAAGAGTTCTCTGAGGAAATTAATGGCTTGCTTGGCTGTAACTAGATGCTGTTATTCCATTAAGAACGTATCTTAAAAAAATAGCTATTAACTTCTCCAGAATGGTATTTCTTTCTCTGTGTATGCTAATAACATTGAGTTATGTTAATTTCCATGCTAACTTTGGTTGATTTAGATTGAATAATGTCTATTACATGATCTCGTGCAGTATTCTACGATTTTGTTCAGGTGTAAACGCCTGTATTCTTGTAGGTTAACAGTGCTCCAGAATCCCTCCCTTGCAGCGTTCTGCTTTCAGCAAGAAAAAGGTTCAGGCCAGTGGCCAAAACTCTAAACAAATGAACAAACAAAAGAATAAAATATTTTGGTCATTATTTTCGGGAAAAACAATGAGCCCAGTGCAGTTTACTATCATAGCTGCTTCTTTGGGTTTGCCTCACTGCTCACTGGGGCAATGAGTTTCCTAATTTATTATTCCCTTCATGTTCATGCAGCTCCTTCTGTCTCTTGAGTGCTTAATGGGTGCTACAAGCTTTTGATCTCGTTAGAACTGTTGGTGATCGCATGGTCATTTGTTGTCCAGTCTGCACTGAAGGTTAAAAGCAAGGACTAATAAGGTGTCTATTTTCAGTTTTCTTTGGCATCCCAAATTATAATTACTTAAAATGTAAATAGGTGGGGTTTTTTTTTCCTTTTTAGTGATGTACGGCTTTCCCCTGGACTTGTTTGGAGGCACACAGCCTCTTTAAACTGTTTCCTTTGTCTGTTTTCTGTGTAGTTAGCCAGGAATGGTTTTCCTCCCTTTTTGCATTAGACTCTTTCTGGAATTCCTTGTTGCTCTCCAAACAAATGTACTTTTCTGGATTAGGTACAACTTGGATAATTGCCCAGCCCTTGAGGCTCATAAAGACTTTATGGTTCAGTAACTGTTGAGATTAATTTGGGCTCTATGAAGCACAAATATGTAGACCTTTAAAGATATTCAGCCACCAAACTTACATTGAAATCAAAGTCTAAATGCCTTCAGATATCTGGCCTGAAGGTGCACATGTAAAATGCATTGGCCATTCAGGTCTTGCACCCAGTCCTGATTGCTATGCACAATCAGATAAATAAATTCATACTTTCTTTTGCCTGGAGTTGCTAAACTGCTGTTACCACTGGCAGTTCTCAAATTTAACCCAAACAAATATGGCAGATTTTTTGTCTAATCCAATACATTTATCAGCAATGGCCTCAGGTTCTAGTGATTTCAGTGGGACTGGAAAATGATCAGCATTTCACAGGTAATGTTCGGAATCTCAGGACTAAATCCAATAACTTACTTCCCATAAATCAAGCCTCACTTCTACAAGTAGCTGTTACTGAGCTGTTCTGTTTCAAGCATATGGCTGTTCAGTCATACAGGAAACTTGTAGGAAACAGGAAGGCTGCTAAATAGTAGTGCAGATGTTTAACACAGTAGCTGGTAATCTGTCCCTAGAGAAGACAGCCTCACTGTGGAACTAAAGTATAGAGTAATAAAATACTCTTTTCTTTTAATTTCCTTTCATTTCTTTTAATTTCTTTTATTTTTGTTTCATTTCTTTTCTAACTGTCAGTTTTGGAAAATGAAAAATGAGCTCACAGGTACTGAGGATCAGAAAGCAAAGTCATACACAGCTCTGTTCTGCTGTATGCACAGGGATATAACTATACATCTAAATGTATGACAACCTGCTGCTTTTTCAAAGATCTGTTAAAAAAAGAAGTTACAGTATTATAAAGCACTCAATTTTACTAAGTAATGAATTTGAAAGTGTTCAGAAGAAATGGGCACTTAAAAAAAATTGAGTTCCTTCAAGGAAATTGGATCTCTCCATCTAGTTCACACTCTTCAGTCAGTAAGTGCATGGCATAAGCAAACTCAAGCTAACAAGTGATGTAGGATGCTAATTAAATGCCTACGTTAGTTCGTGTAACGTTACATGTTGAATGTTTCCTGCATTTACAGGCCTGACTGGAAAACCAATGTTAACTGTGTTCAAATGCAAGGATCTTTCCTTTATGAAGCTGGTGTCACAAGTAACTAAAGACACGTTGAGAACTGGCAAATATCTCTGATAGGTATAAAAAATAGGTATAGACAAATAGTGCAAATGTTAGCAGGGATGTGGCTTTGTCTCACTGAAACACTGTACTTCCATTCTGTTTCAATGAAGCTGTGGAGTTGCCTGTGACTCCTTCTACCAAAAAAGGGTCATGGGATGAATTATACTCCTGGGAGGCTAACACTAACTCTGAATTCCACCCCCAGAACCCAGTCTGTGTACGCGACTCTTGCCGAGCCTCTTCTTGACATCGTCAGCCACTGAGAGGAACCTGCAGGCCCGTGTGGCGTGGGGGAACTCATTCAAATCTTTAAAAGGGCAGAGTTATTTTAAAGAGCCAAACATGGTCAAGACTAAATTCAAATGAGGAAAATGAAAACCTTTTGGAGCACTTTTTACAACTTTGCTGAATAGCAGATTTACCCTTCTGCAGAGACCCAAAGAGGCAGTAGAGGAGGGTGACAGGGTCCACCCCCCCACTAGGCCAGCGCTGACACCGGCCTGGCCTCCTTGGTCATTGCACGAAATCAAAGGTGCTGCACTTTGCAATGGCATAGCTACAATTTCAAGTTAGTATTGGCGATCTCTTGAGCTAATTAGGAATAATCCGTGGAGAAGGGAGAAGTAATTTTCTAAAATGTCCTGTGATTTTTAACTTGTTAGACCGACAGATCTCTAGTGAATCTATTTTTTATAAATGTTCTTGTTCTTAGCACGATAATCTACAGTTTAGTGACTAAGGACCTTAATCTACACCATGTTGTTCATGTTCTTGTTCAGACAGAGCTGTCATGCTCAAATATTTTTAAATCCCTTTAGAATCTCGTCGAAGCATCTGTAACCTGCAGGTTTCACCATCTTCTGATCCATTTCCCTCCCAAATGAAAATTGTGTTAAACACTACTGATCTGAGACCCTGGAAAATACTTCCTGTATTGTTCTTTTTTACCTCTAGCTCACTGAACCATTGCTCACTAACTACTAAATGTTGCAGTGTAAGTTAGCTCTAAGTGCATGATCACTACTATGTAGTACAGCAAAAAGCATTGTTTCCACAGTGACTTTGTTGCACATCAGTTATGTCTGTAACTATAACTGCATGTCAGCAAGTATCCCTTGCTCCTTTGTTTCCTTATGACACTCTGTGTTAAGGATGCATGTTAGAAGATACCTGACATCAACAGCTGTTGACACTTTTGAATTGAATTCTTTGTGATTTTTCTCCTTACATCTTTCTCTTTTTAGCTAGTTGGCATCATGTTCACACTTCGGTCAGCATAGGTTCTGAGAAACCATTCATTTTTGTAAAACTCTTGACCTTCACTTCAGACTTAAGTAATCAAAATTGGATAATAAAGCCTGAACAGAACTACACAGGCATACCAGCTTAGGTGTTTGGAAAGTTAGAGACGAAGAATAATCATCAGCGTTTCTCCGTTCTGCAGGAAGTGTGCATCTGAAAGTCAAGTACCAGAAATGGGTCTATTTCTACTCTTTAATGGCTTGACTGATGAAGCAGAATCTCATTACTAAATTTGTATCAGTGCTAAGTGAGTGATGGTTACAAGGGTTTAAGGGAGCAGGATTAGAATTAGAAACAGAGGTACATGGACCGTAATGAACCACAAAATCAATGCCAGTCAGTAACGGCACCCTGCTCCAAATTTATATTGGGTGCTACCTCACATGTGCATCACAACATTTTCTCATCACTGTCCTCGTAACTGACCTCAGTTACCGTCGTATGTTAGACACTGCACTTCAAGAAAATGACCAAGTCCCTCAGCAACAAAACTGATCACATCTCTATAAACCATGATAAGGGGAGATCTTTAAGGGAGATGGAAAACTGAGGGTACCTGTGCTATCCTTTCTCCAATCATGAAAGGCTGATGTGAAGAGGAAAGGAACAAGCTGTTCTCCGTTCAGTATCAGGTGAGAAATTAAGGACTTGCATTGCAGCACAGGAGAGTTAGGTTTAGACATCAAGTAAAGCTCGCTGATGGCAAGCTGAGTTAAGCCCTGTGTAGGTTACCTTGGGAAGTTTTGATGTCTCTGTCGCTGTAGGTTTTAGAAATCAGCTTAGACAAAGTTATGACCAAAAAAAAAAAAGACTAAGTGTAGCTGCCTTTTCTCTGAAAATGGGGATGGCTTAGATGATTTGCCAAGGTTCTTTTTATGATTTATAAATACAGAGTGACGTCTTGAAATGTAGCATCTCTGTGCTTGTGGGTTTGGCATTGCAATTCAGCCACTTTTATAGCATCTTATTGCCAGCAGCCATTGCTGCATCAGTGTAGAGACTCAGGATAAAAATTGTTCTAGAGGAATTTCTCCTTGGGTCAGCTTTACTGCAACAGCATTGCTGCTGTGCCTGAAAAATTAACAATGTTAATGTCTGAATTTTATGCAAGAGCTGGAGATCTGTTGAAAGAGCATGAAGTGTGGATTCACCTGCGCAGACGCTGGTGGGTTAGCTCATAAACATAATATCCTGTGTATCGCTGAGAGCAGAGAGTAAGCATGAGTTCAGTCACATGAGCACAAATCAGTTCAGAAACTGTCTTAGTGTGAATTAAACTGTTCTACTAAAAAAACTCTTCTACCTTCTGCTATGCTTTCTTTGACTTGATCTGCAGCTTGTCTCTCACTGAAGTGAGGTTCACTCAGCATATCACAGAAACCTCCTTAAATCATATTGATTAAAAGGAAAAAAAAGTCACTGTTAGTGTGCCTCTGTTCTTCATGGATAGCTGCTTGAAAGGGTCATATTTTAGACTTTTTTCTTTTTTCTTTTTTTTTCTTCTTCAGAACCTTCAGATGAATGCCATCAGGTTCTGCTGGTTAACTGTTTATACCTTTCTCACATTGTTCCGTAATTTCCTCCTTGGATAATTTCCGTTTCTGTCAAGACCACGCTGGGATTTCTTGCATAAATCATAGAATCATAGAAGGTACTGGATTGAAAGGGACCTTTAAAGACCATCCAGTCCAACCC
The DNA here is from genome assembly GCF_000695765.1 of Mesitornis unicolor. Classification (NCBI taxonomy): domain Eukaryota; kingdom Metazoa; phylum Chordata; class Aves; order Mesitornithiformes; family Mesitornithidae; genus Mesitornis; species Mesitornis unicolor. The sequence continues at coordinate 67,750 of NW_010192040.1, forward strand.
CCCTGCAGTCAGCAGGGGCATTGGTACCAGATCAGGTTTCTCAGAGCTCCATCAAGCCTGACCTTGAACATCTCCAGGGATGGGGCCTGCACCACCTCTCTGGGCAACCTGTGCCAGTGATCTACCACCCTCATGGTGAAGAACTTAAATAATCTTTTCAGTTTGAATTTTCATTTCTTTCCACAGTAAAAGCTGGTATAAAGACATCCTGTTTTCTTTTAATTGCTTCACTTTCCCATTTGTAATCATGGCAAACACTGAGGTTGTTACTTGTGATGGAAATAGGAGGTCTGAAATTCCTGTGACATGCAGTGGAACTCATTGGGCCCGATTCTGCTGTCACATGAGCTTCTAATTACTTTACAGTTCATAAGCCAAAACAGTTACTCATTATTTATAAAGGTGTATAAGGAAATTTGGTCACGATTTTTCAGCGTCGTCTTTTTTTTCTCTTCTCCATGGAATTTTTCATTTACCCGTGCTGGAAGGATTAAATTTGTTCTGTTCAGGAATACATTATTTCTGCAAAATGAGCTCTACTCTTTCCAGTGGAATTTCTAGGCATGTTTCTAACATTTTAAAAAGCTTTTAAATGGTGATAGTCCAAACTCCATGACTTACACTTGTAATGGCCAGAATGACTCCAGAAAGTGCTATGCTTCAGCATAATTTAGTCTGCACCACTGGTTTTATGCTGCTATGGTCTGACTGCTTCCAGTGCTAAGGTAGTGCAGCTATACACTATACAGATGTGTAGACAGACCCCGAGAATCAATGTTTCTCTTTTTTATCAATGTTTCTTGCTAATTGAGTGATTTACAGACAGTTCATGTGTGCAGACTGAGGCATATTATAGCTCAGGAGCTGAACATTCAGCAGTAAATTGTTGTATTGCCTGACTGAAACCAGGCACATGAACCTGGATCTCTAGCATCCTTCCCAGGTAAACATGCTGACTAGATCTCATCTCCCTGACCCAAACACTGCTTTCCTGCAAACGTGGAAAATAAATGTTTCTGGAAGCTATAGGACAATCAGTTTCTGATATCTTCAGATTCTGAAGATACCCTACACCTGAAAATGAGTCTCAGATGCCACCTTTGAAAATGTTAGCTATCATCACTGATTGGGTCATATGAACCGACTGCTGCTGAGCTGCCTTCCTGTTGCAGTCAGATTTTTCGTATTGCATTCTAGCCAGGTTTTCAGAACAGCTCAGAGACTGATCTCAAAGGTGCTCAGTTGATGCCACGTTTTCAGAAGTGTGCTCTGCCAGTTTGACATTGTGGTGGGTTGACCTTGGCTGGCTGCGAGGCGTCTGCCAAGCTGCTCTGTCAAACACCCTTCTCAACAGGACAGCGGGAGAAAAACACAATTAGAAGATCATGAGTAAAAGCTTGTAATCATGAAGTACAAGCTTTTATCAGCAGCAGTTCATTCTGTGGAAGGATGGGGTATCTTGTGCCAAACACAACCAAACTTAGGAGTGTTCTTGTCAGAACCATGGCACCACTGTGGTGCTGACAGAGTTGGAGTGTAGGGGCTTCAGAATTCCAGAGGCTGATCTGCGCTGGCTTAAGCTGTGCAGAAGGCAAGGTACTGAAGTTTGTCTTCATGTTTTAAACATTTAGAGAGTGTTCTAGCTCTGGCAAAGTTAAAGTGCTGGCAAAACCATACCAAATTCCAGATTATTTTTTTAATAGAAGGTAGAGATTAGTTCAAGCTGCAGGTTTAGATTCAGATCCAAACCACCCCAAAATCAGAATATTTAAATTTAGATGATGATTCAGTCCATTTTGGAATTGTAGGGCATTTGTAACATATTGATCCAACAGCAGATTTTAATTTTGACGTCCACCACAGTGATATTTGAGGGTTATTCATGATTTTTTTAGCTTATGTTTGGTTTATTTTCTGCAGTATTGGGTGGGGGAACAAATCAACTCAAATGCTTGAGTAATTTTGGGGGAAAGTGGCAAGTTAACTAATCCCACTAAAGAAATGGTTATCTAAATAATGTATCTACAAGATAAATAGTAATAGAGAACTTTACAGATAATATGGTACATGCACAGATGCAATATCAAATACAGTCCTAGACACATTGTATACTTGTCTGTACAAGAAGCGTGCCAGTAAAAAATGAGAATTCAGATTGCAGTTTAGACAGGATCTTTTCCTTCCCTTTCTTAGTGTCAAAGAATAAAGGGAAATTTAAATTCCCCAAACCTGACAAGCAAATCCAAACTTCATTCACAAAATTGCAACATGACAGGAAAGTTGAATGTTTGCCATGCTCATGAATGCTTCATTTTGCTCCCACACCCTGAGGTAGCTCGCTGACAGCCGTGATGCCATCGTTGTTGTGATTAGCTCGAAACTATTCGAGTCAATGCTCTTGAGCTGGGGTAACACGTTCAGACAAACTTAATTAACCTCAGAGCCTAAACCCTACTGCAAATCAGGCTTGAAATACTTCAGTAGCCTTTGTGGATGTCACAGAATAAATGTGTTATCGAATACACATGCGTAGTGATGTACAGCTACCAGATTCAGTACGTTACAGTCTAAAATGTTTCAAGTCCATCAGTAGTGTTATTTTAAGCTGAAGTATTTTTAGAAGGTACACCTTAGAGGTGCATTTTGAAAGGTAAGAGGCACATGTGGCCAGATGTTTTTTAAAGTCCAACACGTTGTTCTATTGTTACATGAGTAATTTATAACTAATGTGGCTGACTGAAACGTAAGGATTGACGAGAGATGAAATGTGATATAACATGCGTTGTATTTTTCAATCAGTAAAGCATTTTTTTCCTTTATATTGCCCCTTGCACTGTGACTGAAGGGGCTGAAATGTACTCAGCTGTAATAACCGTGTAAAACTGAAAGAGCTACTTAGTACCTTGTAAAGCTTCTCCCCATCTATGAAAAAAGCTATGATGTGTATATGTAAACCAAAATCTATGACTGAAACTTAGGTTTCAGATGTTTTCATCTATAAGTAGAAATAAAACTACCATTAACTGTATTTTCAGAAAGGTGGTGAGGGGGTTGGAGAGTAATGATGCAGTGGCTAAGACGTGTATCAACAAACAAAAATCTTGCTTTTAATCCCAGTTTTAGGACCATGAGCATATCGAATAAAATCTACGAACCTCAGGAGTTTTTATCCATCACATAAAATTGGCAGCATTTTTTTTTTGTGTGGTTTTGTATAACTAAAATTTATGTAGCAAGTTCTGTCTGAGTGGACTTTACTGTTGAAGAGATCCATTGACTTCAAAGGCCTGCCAACAAGGATCAGGGCTTGCAGAAGGTTTTTATGATATTTTAATTAGCACTGAACATAAGGAAAAACTTTTTCTGAACATAAAGAAGAACTTTTTCACTGTGAGGGTGGCAGAGCATGGCCCAGGCTGCCCAGAGAGGTTGTGGAGTCTCCTTCTCTGCAGACATTCAAAACCCGCCTGGCCGTGTTCCTGTGTGACCTGGTCTGGTGATCCTGCTCTGGCAGGGGTTGGACTGGATGAGCTTTTGAGGTCCCTTCCAACTCCTCTCATTCTGTGATTCTGTGATTAATGAGAGCAGGAGCTGACCTTTAATATTTTTATGGTGACATAATGTGATGGTAAAATAATAACAGATATAGACAAAGAATCTAAGAACTTTTACACCTTGCTCTGCATTTGACCCAAATGGCTTTAGGAAAACACAAAGCTTTGTGTTTCACTTCTTCCTCATCTGTCAAATTGTGAGTTCTGTGAAAACTGCTTTTCACAGCCCTGGGGAAAAAAAATCTTGTAAAATCTTGTCAAATTAATTTTAATGCATAATTTCAATCTCAGAGAATTCTCATAAACTCATTTTACACATGTGCACATATCCACAGATTTTTAGTGGCAAATTCATTGCTCATAGCCTGTTAGTGTCTTTAATAGCATGCACTTCCTTATAAGAGGAAATGGGACTGGTCTGTGTTTTCTCGCAATTGATTGTATGTGCATATTTATAAACTGGGAGAGGGGGAAAGGGAAAATCAACCAAAAATGTGTATGCCAGTAAGCCTTTCATAAGAATGAAGAAATTACAATATTCAAACTACGTATTTCTTTTTCTTTGCTTTTAGGCAGCAAACCAGTAACCAGTCTTTTCCTGTGGTGCCTGATTTTCTTGACAAACAAACAAAAAAGGTACTACTAAGTTTATATTCTGAAATAACATCACATTATAACTTCAAATTCCTGAGTCCACAGTTCTGCGGTGTGTTTGTGGCTGCTTGGCGTAGCCATCTGAACATGAAACCGTTAGTGATGTTTTGAAGTCTTTGAGACAAAAGCCTGCTTGCTAAGAACTTTAGTTCTGTAGAAAGACAGGGAGGTACAGTGAATAAGAGAATCAAAAGGCTGGAAATTTGCTGCTGAGAATAAATGCTAGCTGCTCCCTGAGGTGATTTGTCTGTGCACTTCACTTTCTACAGATGTTAGAGACTCTTTTTTAGTAAGGACCTGAGGTTCTTTGGTAGCACTTTGATATCCTGCTCGAATTCAATATGTGAAATGGAGGAGTCGCTCTGTGACTTCGAGCACAGCATAGTCTTTGAAGTCTGATCCAATTTTTGCTGCTTACCATTTGATGTTGAAAGGATGAAATGGAGAAAATGTACAGTTTTTGCCAGTAACTCTGCTGAGCATATGTAAGATTAAAAAAACAAAATCCCTTGGATGATGTACTTAGAAATGTTAAGCAGATTAATACCTTCCTATAGCTTTTTTCTAAAGATACAAATTAACTATGAGAGGAAATCAGCATACAGTGCATGCTATGATTTAACTGCATGAGGAAAGGGGATAAATAAGTTAAATGGAAAAAGTAAACAAATGTGAGTGACATGGGTGCTAAGTCGGTGTTGCTGAAAGCCACAAGAATCTTGTGTAACTTAAATCTAGCATTAGACATTGCAGAGTGGTAGAAAATAAGAAGTTGCTCTCTGTGAGATCACAACCGTAAGTTATCGTGGCAGAGTGGAATCAATATGTTTCTTATGTGCCTAAACCAGCATTCTTTATTTCAGAAGGATTTAGATGAGACTTCTGCTTCTCCGTTTATTCTAAAACATTCATTCGAAGTGAATGATGCACAATCAATTAGCCAATCCCAGTCAGGTGCAGACCATCAGTTGTCAAGTCCCTTGAGCTCCCATAAAAAAGGAGGTAAGAAATATAGTAAAGTAACGGGCATCTTTTGTTTACTGTTTATAAGCTACATATTGTCAGCATGTAACTTGCTTTATATGTTTTGTGCTTCTTGTATTGATGAAGTCTTTTAACAATTCCTTGGAAGGCAGGAAACATAAAGGAACTAACTTTCTTCTGCACATTTGCAGCCTGGAAATATAAAAACGCCCTTAAGTGCCTGAATTACAGAGACAGAAGTATAAAGATTTTTAAAATACATTTTCTACTAAAAATGTGGTTAATAATCTTGAAATACCCTTTTAAGGAAATCAAATTGACTTTTGAGAGCATCAGGTTTCCTTTGCCTTCCAGCCTCAGAAGTAAAAGACAGTCATGAAATCTCTCGTGTTTGGCAGAACGAAAGAGAACTTGTTTTTTGCGCTCACAGAAAGATTCGGTCAGCAACACAGGAAAGTCTGCAATGATTCTACAACCCGTGCAATGTTGATTTTTATTTTGTTTGCTGATACGTTACTTTCGCTACCGTCAGTAACAGGTTAAAAACTTGAAGTGAAACATTATGACATTTGTGGAGTTTTAAGACTTATCTTTGAATATTCCAGGAAATCATTACCTATCTGACTACTTTTCTGTGTTACTGTAGTCAGTGTGTCTGTGCAAATCCATGAATACAGCCTTCAATACTGGATCATACAATACCTTCCACAGTTTAAGATGAAGTATGTTGGTAATGTAGTACCTGTCTAACTAGAGCCAAAATGTAAATGGTCACACATTAATTTTCAGGTTAGTACTGAAAACGAGTTGTTTATAATTTTGTGACATACAGACATTAACATTTCTGTTTATGTATTTAATGGGACACCTTTCATCTTGTAAGTCTACAAATATTTATCTGAATACTTGAGCTCTAATCCTGCAGTTTATGTCTTTAAACTTTACAGAGTTCACTTAAACAATTTACAGTATAAAAGTAAGGGATATCCTTCTGTTAGGGGTAATAATGCAAATTCGATGGTTTTAGTCTTCTACACAGGCATAATGTGCTTTCCATGCTAAAAACTGAAATGTATGTACACACAGCGGGTTGAGAAATCCATTATTCTCTTTTCATGCATTTCTGTCCATATGGGTTTTGAATCCATAGTGTGGGACTGCAGGGGATGTGTACATTACTATCTTAACTTATTACATGTTAAACAATAAACCTGTCAAACAGAAATATCTTCATTGCAGCAAATCCTCTTGAGGAAAGCAGTCAGGGCCCGAATCTGTCTTCCTTTCATGGGATATTATATGTCACCCTGCAACTAGTCTCCCGGAAATCAAAGACATTTTGTCTGGGGTAAAACAGTTAGAGAGAGTGAGGCTGGCAGCATTACACCCTTAGCAAGCAGGTGATTCAGAACCATTACCCAGCGATTTGGAGAGACTTAAAAAACTGTGAAGTGATAGAAGAGTAGAATTTGAAGAAGAGATAAATGCAACATTGATCTGAACTGTTTAAGAAACGTGTGTGTAAATGAATAAACACGCAAATACAGAGCAGTAAGGGATTTCCTAGTTAAGAAAGAAGATACTCAGGTAGATGAGCATATAAATTGCACTTCAATGAGTAACTGTTGAGGAAGTAATCCTGCTAAAGAATAACAACTTCCTGGGGGGCTTTTAAAAACACGGCTTGCATTCAGAAATTCAGATGCTTTCAGATGCTGCTCAATCTTTATTTAGTCTTACTGTGTGAAGTATGTTTTTAAGAAAAGAATATTGTTAGTCCTGTTGTGAATATCACGTGAAATAGCCAATATCTTTTTGGAATAAGAATACATACATAAAATACATGTGTTTTATAATGTAGGACTGTACTACGTAAGCTGTTATTCACACAAAAAAGCTGTCCACTAGGTGGTCCAAACAATGCGAGGCTGCTATTTTTCATAGTGAAACATTTTTCTGCAATGTTATAGATGGATTTTGAATTCTCTTTAAATTACACTAAAGGCAGAGCTAGTCTGTCAGCCTGGTGGTGTGCTGTGGGCCAACGGGGAAGGGAATGTGACAGGTTTCTGCACTGGGTCTGTGACTCGGTTATGAAGCAGTGTTGATGTTTGCTTAAGGAGGGAGTCTGTAACCAGGCTTAAGCACAAAGGGAAGGACAGGCTGTTTACTTGTCCTGGGGCCTGGGTAGGTGAGGTGCAGTCAAGGGAGGGCAGAGCACAAAAGGAAAAAATGGTTGATATGAGTTTACATATTTTTGTATTAATCAAGCATCTTGTTATCCAGCTGTCTTTATAGTACGGGCTGCCCGCTCTTGGTAGTAGATTGGCAAAGGAAAACTAGACTGGGAAATTTCCACAGGAGAGTCCAGTCAACAGTAACGATCAAGCCAGAAGTTCTAGTCAAATCTAGTAAATATTGTGACTAGAATAGTCACAAAAAGGTAGTACTGAAAGAATCAAAATGATTTCTATATAACCTCCAGAGGCCAAGCACTGTTATTCCCTTCGATGAGATAGTGAGAATGTTTGAAACTGAATGAGAAGTGAGTGCTTCATAGGGAACTGACCAGTGTAACTTTGCCTCAAAAGTAAATATGACTGAGGTGCAAAGGAAATACGTTTGTAAAAGGAAAGCTACTAGTATCTCTGCATTGAGCAGAGTATGATAGAATTCTTAATGCTAACACAGACATGCAGCCACAATCTGAGGCTGAGATAGCGTAACTTGCACTATAGTTGTAAGAATCAAAAGGCCATTTTCAGTACTGGCCTGGCATGTTTCAAGCTGGACTCCCACTGGTCAGTAACCCATTCGGAGTGTTTCTGTTGTAATACAGAGTCACAGAATGGTTTGGGTTGGAAAGGACCTTGAAGATTTTCTTTTATGTTGCTAATTTTTCTCATCCTTTCTGGTAAACCAATTATAAAAATATGGTTTGGTGAAAGTAGGGTTTGGAGAAACATGTGATGGTAATCGCAGGGTTTTTGCACTAATGGAGGGCAAGTAGATAATGAAATGTGTTAAGTTATTGCTTGATGGGGAGGAAAGCTGCTGCCCGCCTCAGATGGTGCCATGGGCAGGGGCTGGTAAGGGGCACTGTGTGCATGGGAGACTTTATTTCTGAAAGGTTGCTCTGTGGTTGTCATCACGCAGTTCATCACTGTAAATGGGAAATTTAAAATAATGATGACTTCATTAATTTTTAGGGCTTACCTCCAGTTTAAAAAAAGTGATTCAACTTTAATTCTATCAGGACCATAATCATGTCAAAACGCCTAAGCCACAGAGAATATACTTAGGTGGTTGGTCTTTATTTCAGAGTAGAGTTTCTTTGAGCTAGACTTTGTTATTGAAAGTACTCCAAGCTGCCACAATCTGAGCCCTGGAGTACAGTCTTGATTTGATGTCTTGTGCTTGCAAGTGAAAGGTACTTAAATATAGGGAGCCGTCTTACTCTACATGGTAGTTTAACGATGTAGCGTAATTTTAACTCTGATCTCATTTGATTTCTATTTGTACATTAGTTTTAAAAAGATAGCAGCTACGGCAAAGCAATAACCACTAGTAGTTTGGAAATGGGTACACTTTTTGTGCTTTGATTCACAGAAAGTCAGCATCCCAGCATGACTGTTCTAGGTATTACGGTAAAGAACAGACAGTATCTCACATGAGATGTGGTGTCAAGATGCAGATGCTTTGTAATCAAAGATGCCACTTCGCTTTCTGCAAGTGAGAGAGGTCAGTCCAAGGCATTCAGCTGTTTCTCTCTGTGTAACTCAGCTTCCTGTCTGACTCCATTAGAGCAAGCCTTCCTTTCTAAGGGAAAAACAAAACCACTGCTACATAATGTAGTGTGAAATGCTGCGTGGACTTTCAGCTAGTTGTTATTGGCAGAGGGGATGATGCTGACACACGGATGCCATTAGTTTCAGAATCCTATCATTCAGGATTTTAAGGGAAAGAATTTGTAATCTATTTAGAATTATTTTTGGTTTTTTAATCAGAAGTTTCGTTTCATCATTTTTAAGCCCCCAACTGAGACTAATTTTATACTGAAGGAATGTAAATCATAAAAAACTTCACTGAAGTCAGTAGAATTGTAACAGTGAGCAGAATTGGGTCTCTTGGTAATAAAAATTGACATGAAAAAATCCTTACATATCTGGAGTGTAAGTTTTTTGGGGGCAGGGGATTTGGTTTTGGTTTGATTTGGGGTTTTTTTTGAATGCGTAAAGTTTGAGTTGGCTATTCTTTTGCAAATAAAACGCAAATAAAATAGAATCATAAAATGTGTTGGGTTGGAAGGGACCTTTAAAGGTCTTCTGGTCCAACCCGGCTGCAGTGAGCAGGGACAGACAGCATGATCATGGGACAGCCTGAATGTTACGAACACTGAAACAGGAAACACTGAAAAGGCCAGGGTAGTGGTACATGGTATGATCTGATTGTGCTGAGCGTCCTGTAGCTATGTGCGAGGCCTAGGCAATCTCCACAGGATTCTCCTGCTACCTACCACACTGCAGCAGAGGAATTACTATTAGCCGTGTTGCAGTTGAAGCCTTGGGCAGAGGAGTTGCTGGTTTGGTGTTTTGTATAATGAATTTCCGTTCAAAGCTTCTTGATACAGTAGTGTTCTGCGGCTTTTCAGCCAAAATCTGACTAGACATGACTAGGAGAAAAAATAGCTCCTTTTTCTTTTTTTCTTATTAGAGTATCACCGTGTTACTGACCTCTTCACACCTGGGATAAATGCTGGGCTTTGGGCTTAGTAAACAAAAATCGTGTTTCCATATCATTCATTTTACCTTACAAATGTTAGAAAGTAGAAATCATAGGAAGGAGAAGATATTTTTAGGATGTTTTTAGGATGTCTTGTAAAAAAAATAAGCTGAAAATAAAGCTATGTCTGAAAGCAATCATTGTTGATGATTACCTTTCCAGGGCTGTGAGGCTGCATGTTTATATGGATGGATTTTGTATGTGCAAGTAGGCCTGTTGCTGTTCACTGCGTTGCCCGTGGTGGGACCTTGCTGGAGGCTCCAGGAAGGTGAGGGTCCTTCCCGTGGGAGGTGCTTTTGGGATTTGTGCTGGGCAGGAGCCTGTTAGCTTCACTAGCTGTTAGGGTGAGAAACACAGCACCTCAGCCTCAGTGTTTCAGTTCTTTGCCATGTAGTTCCAGCGTGGATCCAGAAGATCTGAGTGCAAGCGGCAGTGAAGTCAGTTGAAGCTCTCTCAGCCTTATGTAAAGTTTTCAGCTGTAACTTGTACTGATAATGTTGATATTCTGAAGTGGTTCACCCGTGGGTGCTTTCTGTTAAACCTTGTGCTACTCTGCGATGGCATGATTTGCTGACTATATTTTTCCAAAGTATAACAGACCAACAAATCTGAAAAGAAATTGGGCTGTTCTTAAGTTTTTCTTTACTGCTCAGCTTCTTAATTGTTTTTCTTCCCCTCCAACAGACAAAGACACAAACAGTGACAAGTGATAAATACAAGCTTTGATTTGTTAAACACATGTTAGCTCTGTGTTTAGCCCTAGGCAGTGAATTTCATTATACGCCGGTTTACTTCTGGATTGGTTATTGTGATTGTTTCCAATGCAAAAATATTTAACCTGCAGCCATGACTGATTAGTATCAAAGGTGAGAGATAAAATGAGATGCAAGTAAACTGCACAGATAAACTGCAACAAAGTACTTCACAGACAGCTCAGTACTTGTTGTATATATAGCAAGTTGGAATTCATCTCCTAATGGCTGCATTGCGATACAAAGAGACTGCAGGTGTCTCTCATTGAAATTTAATACAGTTGAATGATAGATACACAATAATGCTGTGTCAAAGACCCCAGATTTTAATAGGGGTTCAGTTCCTCCTTTTAACACATGTCTAACCACTGCTTTTCTGATCCAAGCTCACCAGCTCTTTCTGGCTTCATTTTCTACCCATGGCACACAGATTCGAGCACTTCTCTTTGCCATTTCTTTGTGGGTAGTTAAGCTTTTGTCATGCAGTGCTTCACCATTCTGTTGTTGTTGCTTGAAACTTTTCTAAGTATTTTCTAGCAGACCTCTTTTTGTTATTTTGCCACAGTTACTGATGCTCTGAGACAGCAGTGTAGCTTAGGTGACTGATCTACTCAGACAAACAGTGGGTTCCTAATTCATTAATCTGTTTTTTTTAATTAATGTTTCTAAAAAATGCACCATTTTATCTAAGTAAACTTTGTTAGATTATGTACAGCAGGTACAGAAAGTTGAGGGTACACACAAAGTTCTCTCCTAAGAGAATAACTATAATAAAATTTTCACATATTATATTTTGTGTTTTGCAAAGAAAGAGACAATTCAGAAATTTTTAATTTTTCCCCACTATCAGAAAACTTTAGATAGTGTCTTTATTTCAGGTTATTTTGCAAGAAAAATGCTAAGACAGTTAATAGTTAATAGGCTTTAGTAGAGCTATGATTTCATGTGCTAGCTGTATCTTACCAAATAATTTCTGGTTCTTTGCTGGTATTTAAAAACGTTAATTCCCTCTCTTGAATTCACCACAGCTAAGTAGTAATAGCTGGATTTCAGATCTCTCTCTAGAAGACAATGTATGTTTTCCTGAATTATTTACTCTTTTGCTGTTCTTCACAGTATCTGTGAAAACACAGTGGTAAAAGCAGTATCATAATTAATGTGATGGTGATAGAATGGTACATGAGGTGTGAGATAGATCAAAAAGTACCATAACAAATTAATTTCTGAAAAACTTTGAGATTTCAAAATCTTACATACTTTGCATTTGTTCAGATTTTATTTGTATTCCAGTTTGGGTAATTATTTTGGATTAGTGGATTGCGATTAACTGCCAAAAATCATATGTAGCTTAATAAAAACCCAAACCATGATATATAATCTGCATGGTTGATCAATGTAAATGAAAACAAAAAGTCTCTGACAGGTAAAGGGTAGATGCTCAGGACAAAATACTTGCAGCCACCTGTGTGAAGATCTAGATTACAAGTTACTCATACATGCAGTTTGATAAATAGCTATTCCATGCGGTGAATCCTGAACTGGCGGTGAAGCATCTGGGTGGAAAGAAATTACCTTAAATCAGCTATTCATTAGCTCTCCTCATGACAACGATGGTATTCCTTGGCTCTCTGTGATTACTTCTCTCTACTCACTAGAGGTATTTTGTATTTCAGTTTTCTCACGGGTAACCTCAGTTGATTCTAATCATAGAATCATGGAATGGTTTGGGCTTGAAGGGACCTTAAAGCTCATTCAGTCCAACCCCCCTGCCATGGACAGAGACACCTTTCACTACACCAGTTTACTCAAAGCCCCATCCAACCTGGCCTTGAACGCTTCCAGGGAGGGGGTGTCCACAACTTCTCTGGGCAACCTTACATGCCCTTGTAAAAAGTCCCTCTCCATAATGGTTAAATTGAGTACAGCAATAGCAAATACTAGCTTATAACAGTAATTATGAACTTGCAGAGCTCATTTCTGTCCCCAGGCAAGGATAATCTTTCTTGAGGCTCTTCCTTGCATATGGAGAGAATTACTGGGAGCCACTTGTGCTCATATGTTGGCTGATGTTGGCAGTACACCAGAAAAATAATGCCACACTCCCACCTTCCCTGTGTATAGCACCTTTCCCCCAAGGGAAGATAAGAATACCAGAACCACAGGAAGTATTGTTATTGCTGCCAATGGGAGAAAGAGAAGCTGCTTTCTTAATGTGTGCTCAGGCAATCAGCAAGCATATCTTGTCATTATACAATGTATAAGAAAGAACAGTTTTATAAATACTAATATTTCTTTTACTAAAAGTATCGTAGTATCAGTTGTCCTTAAGATTTGTCCTGCCTTGTACAGATCAGTGATTTATGTAGGAGCATAAGCAATTAACAGCGTGAGAAGGCATGGAACACCATATAATTACTGAGTATCACCTCTTGCTTGCTGTGTTGGTCTGCTCTGGCAGCGGAGCTCAGTCTAACAGGGTGAATGCAGAGATAGCTGACAAACTGAACAGCATCAAGAACAGCCATGGAAGACTCTCTTGTCTTTAACATGTCCTTCCTCCTATGACTCTCTTGCATTTTGTTAGCAATCAAATCTAGAGGATAGGTGTGCTTGCCTGGGGTTTAGGTTGGAGAGCTATACTAGCTCTTCAGCTGCAGCTCCTCATTTTTTCTATAGGCTGAGGTCCATCTTTGGTTCTTTGTCTGTGGCTTTGTGAGTGTAGTGCTATTCTTGAGACTCCCTCTCACTGGCGTTCTTATGTTTGCCTCATGCACACACGCAGAAGTTACGTTCAGAATGAGGAAAAAAGAAATACTACATTGTTCCAGCCTCTTTTTGCAGTACTGGGATTTGCAAACACCAAAAATGCCCTCCAGCAAAGTGGTGCAATTGTTTTTTCTACATTCTTTTAATGCTGTTCTTTACTGCATATTCTTAGTTACGATAAAGAGCATGACTATCAAATGAGCAGCAGTAAGCTCGTACGTTTTAGAAGGCTTATTTGCAAAGAAGAAAAGGTTGCTGCAGCTCTACAAACAAACCTGTGAGCTAATTTGAGTAGCACCATATATGGGTGTAGGTTTAAAAATTCAGAACAACCACCTGCTATAGTTAAAAATCAGTAAAAGGAATATTTGTGTAACAAAAATCTGTGAGCTGTTGGTTTGTTTTCAGAGACGGGTGAATGCATGAATCTCAGACTGGCATTGTGTCTCCCCCGATGGCCCAAAAGAACTCAGGTATAAGACTGCAGTTTGGGCTTACCCCTCATATTTTGCTCATCAGACTCAGAGATGAAGTGATATCAATTCCTTTCATCTGTTGTTATCCATGTGCTTCCAATTCATTCATAAGAAACTGATAAATTGGAAGTATTACTGCTCTTAACTTCCTCATCAGGGTCTGCCCCTTGCAATGGTATTCAGAACAGCTGTTATATTGAGTCTATAGTATATATCAGTTTTCTTATTGCTGTATTAATGCTCATGCTTTGTGCCTTTTGTGCATTGATGTTGGGCCCAAGAAGGGTGAATTCCTCAGCTTCATATCCAAAGGAGCTTAACTGCTTTAGAAAAATAAAGTCTTTACATGAGTGGGTTAGATATTTGCATTTGCAAACTGTACTCTATTTTAAAACATTCCCTGAGAAGAACATCGTCCTCACAGAGAACCACAGGCGGAGACATCTCAGGGCACTGCAAATGAAGCAGGATTTGCGCTATCACATTTCATCATCAGAAGCAACTTGCAGCCTTAAACTTTTTAATTCAAAGATTCCCT
>NW_010192040.1:82286-86546 GCF_000695765.1 Mesitornis unicolor
TATCACACAGCACAAGCTAATCGTGAGACGCTTGGAAGAAGAGCACTGTTAGTTCAGCTAAGCCCCTCTTCTCTTCCCACACACAAAATACACATGCAGTCAGACAAGCAGTATCGGTCTCTTCTTGTTTGTAGCATTTTAGTGGTTTGTGGTGTGACTTGCAAGGATGGGCAGCCGGCCGGGGAAAAAAGAAAGGAAGAACTACCCTAACGTAACATTTTCTTGGAGACAGGGTATACCAGTAGGGCAGGAGACACATGAAACCATGCAGAACTTCACACACAGGGAAAAGGGGTAAGAGACATGGACGGACAACACTGAGTGAAAAACAAGCCAGAAGTGGTTTGTGGTATGACTTGCAAGGATGGGCAGCTGGCTGGGGAAAAAAAAAAAAGGAAGAAGTACCCTAACGTAACATTTTCTTGGAGACAGGGTATACCAGTAGGGCAGGAGACACATGAAACCATGCAGAACTTCACACACAGGGAAAAGGGGTAAGAGACATGGACGGACAACACTGAGTGAAAAACAAGCCAGAAGTGGAGTGGAGAAGGAATATACTATCAAAGAGGAGAATCCATGCGGAGAAGCAGCGTAGAGAAAGGAGAAAGAAGAGGATGAGGTTAAAAAGTGATGGAAAAAAAGGTAGAGTTTCGTCTCAATAATGACAGAACTCTCGGTAGCCTTAGCAGTGAAAGGTGCTGCTGCGTTCTGCAGCATTGCTTTTGTCGTCTCTCGTTGCTGGTGTGTCAGGGAAAAACTTCATTCTAGCTTTAGAGCTTTGGGAAGGAGTACATCACTTTATTGCTGTGGGAGAGGTGTGCTTCATACTCTGTTTTGAAAGGCAAAATCTTTTTGAAGGGTGAGTAATACTTACCAAACTCTTTCCTTTGCAGCAGTGCTCATATCAATGCATCATTAGTTAGCAATATTTTACATCGTTATTTGCAACATAGTTTTTCATTATGGTTTGGAAGTGCATGTCTCTGAAAGGGTGGAGCATTAATTGGTCCAAAATCTTTGAAGATAAAGATAAAACTAGATGAAATAAGGGAAGTTTTCTCTTGCATAATACAACCTTTTCTTCAGTGACCCTTTTTATTTCTTACTTATGAGTTTAGGAGGCTATCCAGAACAACCAAGCAAAAGAAGAACAAAGTATGTCCATACATAATGTCACATCATGAGAAGCGGATGCCCCCTCCCTGGAGGTGTTCTAGACCAGGTTGGACAGGGCTTTGGGCAGCCTGGTCTGGTGGGAGGTGTCCCTGCCCATGGCAGGGGTTGGACTGGATGAGCTTTAAGGTCCCTTCCAAGCTAAACCATTCAATGATTCTATAAGAGACAATGTAAAACACAGGACTCCAAATAGCACAGTCAGTTTAAGCAATTCACTCAGCCTTAGAACAGCATTGCAGAAGTTAACTGAGCCAGAAGAAATTGAGATTACCCCCACTGGACTTCTGGCACTTACAGTCTTAGTCTTACATTCTGTTCTTCTCTGTCCCGTCCAGTGCAGCCATACAACTATAATGTTCTCTACCTCTTGGAAGTTAAATCTGTAAAAATGTTGATGATCTCAACAGGATCTAAATAAATCACTCGTGAGCTGCTAGTGCCCACTGGGTTAAATTCTGCCACGATTTTCTTTGTGGATGATACGAGGGTCATTGAAAGTATCAGTGAAACAGTTTGGTTTTAAGCGAGTCAAGGCTAGCTTTCAGGCAGGGTTTTTGTTGTTTTGTTGGGTTTTTTTTAAAAAAAGTATTGAAGAATTTTTCAGCTTTATTTGCTAATGATAATTTTTATTCCTCTGCTTCTATCCATCTCCTTATTCAATGCTGGACTGAAACAAGAGCTTAACAGTTTTTAATTTGGAGTTTAGAGTCAGGTCTGAATTCATGAACTGATGACTTTCTGCATTTTATCTACCTTTCCCAATGTACTGAAATTTCGGTAAGATTTCTAAGTCAGGTTCACACTCTTCTAGAGCTTCTTGTGCTGGCTAGTTATCTCTTCTTGAAGTCCTATGACTGTGCAGCGTCATCTGAAGCAGAAGAAGAAGTGCCTTGCTTTCTGGACGTGATTCTTTTAAAATAACAGCTTTCAGCTGAATGATGGTTGCTTCTGAGAACAAGCGCCATATCTGTACTTGGAGTTGACAGACAATGTGTGACCAGTGCTTAAGGTCAGCCTTTATCAGTGGGTTATCAAGATCTTTTATCCTCATTGCTGAAAGAGGAAGCGCGTCCCAGATTGGTCTCTAGTTAAAGCCCGTAGCTAATGAAGAAACAACACAACAAGACTTTGGAAGAAACCATTTTTTATGTTCTTGCTTATGCTCTGTTAAAAAATAAAACAAAAGCCCTGGCAGATGACATGCATATTCCCTCAGGACTGTCAAAGAAGTTCTTCAAATAAGATTTCTTAGCCATAAGAACATCATTTACTGCCATTGGATTTGCAGTTCCATTTACTGTAGTCAGAAAAAGCCAAACTCAGAACAGCAAATATACTTAAAGGAGTGATGAGAAAGATAAAAAAGAGCCAAAGAAAGCTTGGAGGGTTTCTCTAACATTGAAATACTGATTTTTTACCAAAATAAAGTTAGGTAACTTTGGGTTGACTGGAGGAACGTTACTACCAGCAAAGTAATAAGCAGATGTTACAGGATGCGTTTTCAGTAGAAATTTGGGTCAGCTTATTAAGAGCTTCCAAATGCCATTTTTGGGTGGAAAAATAGAACGACAGTTTCCAAAGCATTCAGTAACTCCCTAAATGACCATCATTTTCTAGTAAGTGTTTCAAATTTGTTCTTTGGAAGCTTGGCTGCTAAGTTTGATGCCTGAAAGGTAGCTGAGTTCTTCAGAAAATTATGACTGGTACAAATGATCTGTAGGAGAGCTGAGTCTTACTATAAAAGAGGTCGTGTCCACCATTCCCTTGGCAAGGTAACTGGAAGGTTGCAGGTGCTGGGTTGGGTCAGGGCAAACGTCTCTTGTACACCTCTGAAAAGATGTGACAGGGGAGTATGTCCCCATTTCTGCACAGGTTTCTTCAGAATAACTGAAGCTGGGAAAAAGGAGAGGATATGGAGACAGAGAGAGGTTTGGGTTTTTTCCTCAGGGACTGCAGCCTTTTATCTTAGTGGCTTTTGTTCAGGTTTGAGCTACCCTGCCTCAGAATGATTCCTGTCCTGGGACAAGTAGGAACAGAGGCACAGAGATGGCTCTGCATGCAGCAAACAGCCCTGTGCTAGGGGTGTTCTCTGAAGAAGCCTCAGGGCAACTGTAAATTTGGTCTGTTATGCTTAACTTCATCATGCATCCTCATGCTACACCATGAATAAGCATGGCTGGTCTGTAAATCTCGCCCATTATATCTGGATTACATTTGTTAAACTACTGCTTGGGTTTTTGTCTGGTGTTATTCATACCAACATCTGAACATTGAGTAAGAACAACAAATCAGAAACAAAAAAAACACAAACGTTTAAAAATATTGCTCCCACAGATTGGAACCCCAAGCGTGTTTTATATGAACAATTCGAATTGCGGCTGGATTTTTGACCAGATTATTTCCCTGAAGGACCTTTTGAAACAAAAACAAACTGAGCAAAACAAGCTTTTGTGGGGTGGGCCTATGCCTGTTTTCATGTAAGCTGATGACAGAGCTCAGAGCAGGAAGGCAGCAGTGTGCTGGAATCTGGTGTACATTGTGTTCTGCATGTTCCCAGCCCACTTGCCAAGAGTGATCTAGAACTGAAACGTCGCCCCGTTTTTACTAGGACACAGCAAAAGAAGTCATCACTAATCTGAAACTAATCTAGTACAGCTGTTTGAAAACAATAGACTTTGTTAATTTGATATCCTGATTGTGCCTTATTCTCATGTGAATACGCGGCCTGCATTGCTGGGTCAGAAGGGTGAGGGCTTTGGAGAACTGTCCTTTCTCTTGTATGGCCCGTGAAAGCAGTCTTCATTCTATCTTGTGCCCTGGGTCTGCACAGTGTGGGTACACAACGGCACGGAGGAGATGAGGAGGTGGTTGGTTTCAGCACTTGTCTACTGGGAGAACTGACCAGCCGCAGGAGTCTGGAATAAGTTGTAGCTCACCCAGAAAGGTCAGCGTGACTCCACCATCACAAAAAGCCTATGGAGTTCGTCTGGCATTTGCAAAGGTGCTTACGAAGCTGTTTCCAGTGGGTTAGTCCAACATTCTTGTCGTGTGAATGTGCCATGTGTCATGGGATTGCAGGGA